>NC_079315.1:54528287-54628287 GCF_029931775.1 Euleptes europaea
ATTTTCTTCATCTCTTGCTAGATTAGCATGCTGTTTATTTTCTCATAGGCCTGATTCTGTTCTTAAAGGTCTACAAGTAAAATACCTGCAAGGACTTGTGGAGGCATCTAAATTTCCCCTCTTCTCCACAACTCAGGGTTGCCAGGTCCCTCTTTGCCACCAGCAGGAAATTTTTGGGGTGGAGCCTGAGTAGGCCGGGGTTTGGGGAGGGGAGGGACTTCAGTGCCATAGAGTCCAATGACCAAAATGGCCATTTTCCTAGGGGAACTGATCTCTATCGGCTGGAGATCAGTTGCAATACGGGAGATCTCCAGCTAGTACCTGGAGGTTGTATCAAAAAACAGTAGTAGGCTCTAAATACAAGATGACACTGTATAATTAGAATAAGCACAAACGAGGAGGACAATATATACAAAAGCAGTCAATGAAATTGACAAAAAATAGCAAGCCTCAAGCAAGCAACAAGGTGTGCCCAAAATGTTAAACCTAAATAATACAAAGTACTTCAGACTTGCAAACTATGCTACACAGCAGAAAACACGTCATGCGTGCTCAACAAAGTTCCTTCTGAGTGGAACATCTCACTCAAAAAAGCAATGGGTGTCAGCTTGGCTGGACGCTTTTCCTGGTATAGTTCGTCAGGCAAAAAACGTTGGGACGTTGGGAAACACCTTTCCGGATAAATCACAGTGCTTTCACCACTAAAACGTGGCTTCATCAGCCTTCAAGAATTACAATCATTCACAGTCTATTTCATATATATATATATTTGTATTTTTAAATCCCTTCTGCTGCTCAGAAGGAACTAACAGGGAATAACAGGGCACTGCTCCAGCAAGGTGAACCAAAGTTTCCAGGGCTCCGGAAGCCATCTTGGGACCTGTGTAAAGGCTTTGGTTGCTGTAAGACAGAAATGGGTCATTTTGCATTCCTCTGGTCTCGAGGTGGAGAAGCTGGAACAATAGGGAGTAAATTAGCCTCCCTCGCATATCTCATGAAGAGCTCCGAGCAGGCGCTTAGCAAATTGATAATCCTATCAGTAATTAGAAGTTATTCTTCGAAGTCTGACCAGTCTCTTAATATATCTAGATTCACCCTCCAGCCCCATCTAACGTGCAGAATAGATTAAACCAGAACTCCTCCCTTCCTGGGAAAACTTCTAAGATATTTTCCTATATCTAAAACTCTATACTAATGTCATTACTGGTACTTAATCAAGCAAACTAAGGTATTCTTCTCTGTCATTGTTACCTCATACTCTTATAAACTTTAATATCTCAGTTACTCAAAGAGTAATTAGACATTCTGTTCCTGGCAAAACCCATTGTGTTGCCAGTTAGCATACAACCTCAGAACTCATTTTTGGGTATAAATACTGTCCCTCTCATAATTCAAAGTGCATGTGTGTTTTCTCGGATTCAAACACTGCACCCCTTACTTCTAAAAGGCTCTTTCGTTCTCAGATGCTCGCCATTTCTCTGCTTCAGCGCTGCTATCGTTGGGACGTCACCATTCTACCAGATGTGTGAATAACACCCTTCCATGACCTCATATGCTTGTGTCCACCCCATCCTCTTTTTCATTTCTTAGGCTCCTGTGTGTTACAGGTGTGTGATTACTCTTTCAATAAAACTGCTTACAAATTATAAAATGCTTCGTATTTAAAAGGTCTTTTTGCTGGTGTGCTCACCCCCTTAAAGTTTGGGGAAAAGATTCTGTACCCCTCCCTCTCGCTAAGCCAAGTCTAAGCGGATTCCCCCATCTCAAGGGGTAACAGGGACCAAAGCGGTTTACATCAGTCTCCTCCCCTCCTTTTTATCCTCACAACAACCCTGTGAGGTAGGTTAGGCAGAAAGTATGTGACTGATTCAAAAACAACCAGTGAGCTTCCACAGCAAGATGGGGATTTGATCCTGGGTCTCGCAGACCCTGCTGTGAAGTTCTAACTGCACTTCAGAGGACAAAGATCTGCCCCCCTGGGGAAAAATGACTGCTTTGGAGGGTGACTCTATGGCTTTATACACCGCTGAGGCCTCTACCCTCCCCAAACTCTGGCCTCCTCAGACTCAACCACAAAATTTCCAGAAATTTCCCAACTTGGAGCTGGCAACCCTAGCAAGGCCTGGCCCCAGTGAGTCCTCCATTATATTTATTTAAATTTATTTAATTAAGTATATCAAGCCTGCCTCTCAATCTCCATCTTCCCTCCAGATCTGCTAGATGGGGATAATGATAATGATGTTACAAAGTTGTTGATCAGAATCGCAAGATAACACACATGAAGTGCTTTGAGCACTCTAGCTAAAGAGCAATATAAATGCTAAATTTTTACTATTAATAATGCTGTTGGTTCAACAGAGCATCACCCCAAACCTAACCAACTTGTAGAAGGCTCATGGTCAGGGGCAGACTGGCCATTTAGGCCACCCGGGAAAGTCCCAGTGTGCCAATGGCATGGAGAATGTTTCCCCCATAAGGGGCACCTGGTCTGGGCCATCACTACACAGGATGAAGCTCTTCTCAACTCACCTGGGCTGGCCCAGTGTGGGATGAGGCTTTCCTCACCTGGGCTAGCCCCACAGGGGACTCACCTCACCTGGTCTCCACAGCTGTCTTCAGCACTAGCCATGCCTTCCTCCTTTAGAATTATCAATAGGGAAGAGAGTGGCCATCAAGGGGGTGTGGATCTTTTCCTGTGCCATTTTGCCTTCTCAATCTGTCCCTGCCCATGATTGAATCTCCCAACACATTTTTAGGGCTAAAAAGAAACTGTGAGAGAGAGGAAATTTGGATTGAAAGTGCAGCACAAGAGGAGGGGGTTAACTGCTTCCACTTCCACAATTTTGGAGTAGAAATCCTCTCTGGGCTAATATTAGCCCTGATAAGAAGAAAAGACATGAATGATATAGATACTGCACCTGTCTTTTTCCCCTGCTGGGGCTAATAGTAGGTTAGGAGTACCAATTTCTATGGGGATAATGGTATAGGGGAAAGGATTATCCCTTCCCCATGCTGTGGACTTGATCCAAATTAAGAGGCATCAGGGGTGCTTTTTTATCTTAAAGTATACATCTGGAGACCCAATACTAGACTGCACCATCTTGGTAGTTCCTGAAATACTCATCCTTGTGAATAATATAACCATGAATAAAAGGCAAGCCATTCCACTCACTCTCTTCCAAGGACAGTAATGTATCAATATTAGCCGGACATAATATAAAAATATATTGCAAAATTCACAGGGGAAAACATGTATAATTTCCTTGAACATTTGCATGTCTTCTGTGTTAACTGCCTATATTTTAGTTAAGCTAACTTCTATGAGGGCCTGGGTCCAGTCCCTTGAAACCATTTTTGCAACGAATGCTGGTCTATTTTATATGCACCAAGAGAGAATGACCATTATTAGCCCTTCCCATTGACCTTTTCTACTAATATTAGCTATAGCAGAAGTTAAGCTTTCCTCTGAGGAAAAGCCCAAAAAGATAAAGGATAAATTAAATGTCCAGAGACAAAAAAAGGGGAAAGAAACATTTAATGTCACTTCATTTTTTCTTTTTTACCAACTTCCAAGGGGTTTATTATTAAATAACAAGCATTATTTTTGTGTACAATGAAAAAGTAGTTTGCATATTTCATTGCTGTTTCACAGCCCTTGTGATTTTTGCTTTATTTTAGGGAAGGGGGGCACTAAAAGATGAAACTTTGAAAGATTTATGCTTTGTTTTATAAGATCTTTTGATAAGAGTCTTTTGTAGTCATCTTTATTTTAATTTTTTTGCTATCCTTCATTTTTATCCCTTTGCCTGTGTGGTCTGTTGTCCATTTTCTGCCCAGATGCTGTTGAAAAAAGGAAAACTTCCTGCAATCAGAAGCAGGAGACTACGGGGTATGTGAAACAGAGTAGTCTTCAGTGGCCATCAGCCAGAATCCACTCCAAGAAGGGTGCATGCATCAATGAACTTTGTAAATCCAAAAAAATTTAAAAAGGAAGAAAGAAAGGGAAATTATTTTTTAAAAGCAACTTCCATCTCAGGCCTGGGTTTATTTGTTTTCATAGGCAGACAGTTCTGGCTCCCCCCCACAGGCCCTACAAAATGATCTTTCTTTGTCTACACCGATAACCTGAGGAAGCCAGTAATGAAATCAGGTTGCCAGGCCTCGCCAAATAAGTTCACTTGCTTAGACTATACAATTCCTTTTTATTTATTATTTCATTTCAAGACTTCCTAAGGCTCCCTGGCATGCACACATGCCCACCGTATCCCCAAGGAGGTCTCCATGACAGCCTCAAAGCAATTAGGGAATGGAGATATAAAAGCAGAGTACTTTGTAGTTAGAGAGAAAACTGTCTAGTTAGGAAGTGTTGATGCACCTTTATTTATTTTATAAATATCCTGCTTTACTCAAGAACTGAGCCAATGTAACTCACTGCATGAAAATGCAGTAAGAAATCCATTTCCAGTCAACATTAATAAACTGCATTTTTTTAAAAAAAAAATTGAAACTACAATTAAAGACAGAAATTTAAGGTCCTGATGTAAAAGGTAAAATAAAATGATTTGGATACTACTGTTAAATCAGTATCAATTTACAAATGTATTCAAAATTCTGTTTTTAAAATCATGCATTACCTTTTGAAGGCATATAATATAAGGCTGAGGAAGGCCTCCTTTGGAAAATAATTCCACAAACTGGAGGTCACCACAGGAAAGTCTCTGCTGTGCAGACTACCATATCCTGCAGAATACAACAATGGTAATGGAATCCAGCAGGACCTATCCAAGAGGTTGGCGTTTTTTTTGGGGGGGGGTGGCATTGGCAGACTATAACATTGGCACCCCCATTCAACAGAGAGAAAAGTGAGAGTCTTGAATGAATGTTTTATGTACTAGGCATTTAAAATGAACAAATGTAGACTCTTTTCGGGCTAATATGGAGGAAGAAGCAGTCCCGTTAGTCCAACGGGGTTTAAGCTGCTAGTACTGTGGAACTGATATGTAATAATTCCACGTTATCCTGGTTAAGATCCCTAAATCATATGTTCTACTCCCCCTAATTGGTGTATGTGTCCATTTTCCAAGCTAGTGGAAGTGGGAAGAGGCTTCCTCCTGACACTGAGCTTAATTCCCACAAATTGGTAGTGGTACTGAACCCAAGTGAGTATCCTGAACCCAAGTTAGAGAGTCCATACGTGTCTAAGAGAAGATGTGAAAGGGAGCAAGTGTGGTAACAAACTTCCTTTACCCCCCCCCCCAAATCATGCATGTACATTCTAGCACTGCCTCATGGGAGCAGTAGTTGGTTTTCAGAGGGCAATGCATCATTCCCTCAGCAGTCATGTGAGCCACATCATGATGGACAACTGCTCTAACTGGCTTCCCTTTCACATGCTAATGAACATAGCATATAGAGCAACTTTTGCAAGAAGGCGTGTAGAAGTACTGCACAAATCTGGTCAGATGTGACTTTAGCCTGAACTTGAAACAAAAACAATAAGGTGATCCAGTGAGAGCTTGGCTTATGTGTAAGCAGCTAACTATTCAGTCAAAATACATTTAAATGTTAATCAAATTCATTTCAAAGTTCCCAGCTATTTGTATTTCTTTGTTGCCAAGACAACATAAGCACGTGTCTCTTTCCCAACATCTTCCCACCTATTTGGTTGTTGTTCTCCAACACTGAGTGTCCTGTAAATGTTTGAGGGATTTCCTAATTCCTGTTATCTATAACTACACTTGAAAATTTAGTTTTTCTGTCATATGTTTTTACATTTCTTGATTTGATTAAGATTTGTCTAATGGCTTCTAAGAGCCCCATGGCACAGAGTGGTAAGCTGCAGTACTGCAGCCCAAGCTCTGCTCTCGACCTGAGTTCAATTCCGACGGAAGTTGGGTTTAGGTAGTCGGCTCAAGGTTGACTCAGCCTTCCATCCTTCTGAGGTCGGTAAAATGAGTACCCAGCTTGCTGAGGGTAAAGGGAAGATGACTGGGGAAGGCACTGGCAAAGGACCCCGTAAAAACAAAGTCTGCCTAGTAAATGTCGGAATGTGACATCACCCCATGGGTCAGGAATGACCCAGTGCTTGCGCAGGGGACTACCTTTACCTTTATAATGGCTTCTGGAGACCACTGAGCATCCACCAAACTCCACCTGCTAGTTCCTTCTGCAAATGTACATTTTCACCTCAAAGCCCTCACTAGTTGGCTTATAATCACCAAAGTAAAGCTGAGTGAACTGAGTAGTATAGTATGCACAATGTTTTTCCTCACAAGGTTAACAGAACTACTATGCAGCTGAATCAACCTTTCAACAGCTGAACCACAGGAAAATGTGAAACTTTGTAAAATGTGTGATGTACCTCATAATGAGTTTCACTTGAGAGGTATTAGTCCAAGCACATTGCAACCCACACTTCAATCAGCATATAATATCATGTGTGTTCTGAGGAAAGAAGGGGTATAAATAAACTTGTTTGGGTAGATGAGTCAATAAGGAGCAATATTGAATTTCTTTGGCAGTCCAAACTACACTAGGATGGATGTTACCACTATTACCACTATTATATTTCAACTGACAGTAGACATTCATTTAGCAATAGTATGCTGTACATAACATATTAGTAACATGGTTTCGTCCAACAGGGTTTGTAATAAATGTTAGAAGGGTGAGACAAGAATAGGAAGAGGTCCACGACTGCCAATCATACCAAAATGTAGAATAATTCATATAAAATTGGGGAGGGGGGAACGCTGAGAAAGAAGGCATGCAAATAAGTCAGATGAATTAAACAAAATGTCAGTTCCCTAAGGGCTTGATTCTTCTACCAATTCTATTGGAAAGAAATAAGAAAACCAACATTTTAATAAAAAGGTTCCATGATAATGTGGTGCCATGAAGACGTTTTTAGGAACTGATTGAAAACAAATCATCTAGTGAAAAAGTGACCGAGGGGACAGTCATCAACCCTCTCTCTCTCTACCTCAACACACTACTCACACCTTCATTTCCTCTCCCTCTGGCTGTGTGTTTGTGTTCTCAGGAGCCAATGGTGAGAAAAACCTACATTAGATAATAGAAAACGGTGCATTAAAAAGTGGAAAATAGACTTCACTGTCTTTAAAACAAGCTGCTAATAGCTGTAGCTTCAGGTAAAGCTTTCCAATAGACAGCTCCTGTGACAGCACACTCCACCTAAAGATGACTGGCAGACACTAAAAGATCAATATTGCTTAAGGCTGACAAAATTACACTCAGCACACACACAAGTAATGGAGACTGCATGGAGCAAGATGAGACTTGGACCAGGGAACAATAAAGGCTTGATGCATTTGCTCCTCCAGTTACTTGTTAAGAGTTCTTAGCGCCTTCCGTCTAGGGTTTATTAAGGCCCTAACTTATAAATATTATATTTAGTTGATTTGGGAAGGCCTAATGCCCACCTGTTCACATGACAACATAATCCCACTTTCACACTAATTGTGCAGTTAAGCTCTAGAGGTAAAGCGGAAAGAGTTGCCTCAGCACCTTCGGCTACAGCTTACCTGGATGAAATGCATGACAGGAACGTGTAAGAAGGGTTTATCTGTAGCCGTGGGAACAATTAGTACAGCCTCAGCAGAAGCTGCATTATGCAGTCCTTTTTCTGTAGTGTTTATCTAGCCCACAGGATCTGCCAATTTAGTAAAAAGTACAAAGAATAGTTTTATTCCTTTGGTTAAGAATTACTTTTCTCCCTGTAATGGCAATTGCCTTCTTTGTCAGCATAAAGTTAGTTAAATCATTCAGAGGTTTTTCAAGATTTTGTCACAGTGAGGCCAACATATATGATTGAAAAGCAGATTTAGCTGCAAGGCAAGTTCAGTGAACTATTTATAAATGTGTGGCCCAGTTGACACTGGATTGGTATGGTACATGAGTAGACTACTTATTTGTCCTACAACATATGCACAGATCAAAATAGGGACACTCTTCTATTCTCATCCATAATATCACACAAAAGATGATTACCCTGATTCTAGGGTTGTCAGCTCCATATTAGAAAATTTAGGGGTGGAGTCTGGGAAGGCATGATCTGGGGAGGGGAGGGTCCTCAGTGGGGTATAATGCCATAGAGTCCATCTTCCAAAGTAGCCATTTTCTCCAGGGAAACTGATCTATACTCTTGAGATCAGTTGTAATTCTGGGAGATCTCCAGGCTCCACCTGGAGGTTGAGAAAATAATAGAACAATGCTCACGAAATTCTTGCAAGAACATGTATTAACAAGCACAAAAGTGAAAGTGTGAACGTGTGTCAAAGGAAACTTATCAATATTATAAATGAACACAATGCTTAAAAAGCAGCAAGGCTATCCAAAAGCAACGCAAATGTATGTATACAAATGTACAAACCAACTGTAATAAATAAAGTTCAGTTCATGTGCCTTAATATCTAGTCAAAACGACTCTGCTCCAGTTCATAAGTCTCTCATTCCTTATAGGTAAGGAAGACAGAAGGCAGAAGACAAAAGATGGGGGAGATCGGAACGCCGTCCGGATGCTTTGCGTTTTCGCCGCCGCAGAGGCTGCTTCTTCAGCTCTCTGTTCACGCAGGAGACAAGGCTCCTATAAGTGCAGTAAACATTTCAAAAACCTTTCAAATTGTAATCTCATTATTCCTAGATTGCATTATAAAATATATAACATTTCCAAACAAGGGATATGGATACAAATACATACCTTAAACTCTTGAACAAAAATTCTCAGCTAGTCACTATGTGTTCCCAAGGGGTAGCTCAATGAAAATGCTTGGTGGCTAAAGCCCAGGTGTTGTTAATTATAAAGCTCAACAGGTAAGGCTTCACTGTGGAAACAGCTGCAGCTGATTGACCAGACAAGTAAACCAACCCACATATTACAAAACACAAGAGAAGTCTAATTCACTGTTCAGCCCAAATGGAAAGTAAGACTTAAACGAATAAAGCGTAATTCTTGCCTCAGCAGGATCTTTTGAACATTATCGGCATCAAAAGAATTCCCCTTATAAACCCAGATGGCAAAAAATCTAATGTCATTTTCGTAATGTTTTTGATCGACGAAATGAGAAGTTAGAGGGGCCTCAAAATTCCGTGATCTTATTCTCGATTTATGCTCACCTATCCTTATTTTTAATGGGCGACATGTGCTACCCACATACAATTTTCCACATTTACACGTGATCCCGTACACGCATCTGCTCGTAGAGCAGTTGGAGAAATTATTCAGTTTGAACCTAAAATCTGAGCTGGTAGAACTAAACTCTTTGAGCGGTAGACTCAATGGGCAAAAGGAACAGGACCCGCAAGGGAAGTGACCTATAACTGGGGGAGGAGAGCGTCGTGGTGAAATATCAGAATGAATCAGCTTGTCCCTAAGAGAAGCATTCCTCCTTAAACCAAAAGTAGGGGGAACAGCACAGCCTTGAATGCTAGATAAAATGTGCCAGTGATTTCTAATGATCCGCTGGATAGAATTGGAATGACGGCTATACGTTAATGAACAAAAAATGCCCTTTCTGATATTGGTCTTGGAAGTGATAAGCAAAGAATCGTGTGTTCTGAAATCTGCTTTCTGTTTGGCATCTCGTATGACCCGATCTTTGGGTCAGGTCTAAATGAAGATTCCTGGCTGCCTGTTCATAATCTTGTGTGAGGGTGGAATTTCTCTTAAGACGAATAAACTGGCTAAACGGGAGATTGTTTCTAAGGTGTAAAGGATGGTAAGATTCATACCTCAATCCAGAATTTCTAGCCATTGGTTTTTTGAAAGGTTTAAATGCTAAAGATCTATCTGCTCTGATGAAAAGTTCAAGATCCAAGAAATTGAGTTTTTCATGGCTGCAAGTTCCTGTTAAATGAAGATGCTGATCACAGTTATTAAGCCATTCAGTAAATTTATGGAAAGAATTTGAACTGGAAAAACAAAATAACAGATCATCCACACACCGTTTAAATAATAGCATTTCTTCTTTGAAAGGATTGTTGTTGAAAATGAATCATTTTTCAAAGGCTACCATATATAAATTTGCGATGGAAGGGGCGCAGGAGGCGCCCATCGCCACCCCTTTGATCTGGATGAAAAAGTCAGAGCCGTAACGAAAAACATTGTTCTCTAAAACAATGTCGGCTATGTCTAGCAGAAAATGAGTTGGGGGGCTTAAATTAGAGCGGCTATCAAGATGATCTGAAATGATGTTGCAGGCTGTATCGAGGGGAACATCGGAGGGAACAAAAAAACCTTCCAACTGCTTAATAAGGTCTCTAGAATCAAATAGGAAAGATGGAGTGTTCTTAACGAATGGTTGCAGAAAAAAATCAATCATTTGCGACAATGGTTCAGTTATGCTCCCTCTAGAGGATATTATAGGGCGTCCAGGAGGGTTGGTTGGACTTTTATGAAGTTTGGGCAATGTATAGAATAAGGGAGTTCAGGGGTAGGGGACTGTGAGAAAGTCAGCCGTATTGTTGTCAATGTAACCTAAAGCAAGACCTTCACTAACTACAGTTCTGATAATCTTAGAAATTTTATGAATGGGATTGCCAGATAATCTCTTGTAGAACTGGGTGTCAGAAAGTTGCCTGATATTTTCAGCATTATATGCTTCAAAGTACATCACGGCGATGGCTCCGCCTTTGTCAGCTTGGTGAATGACAATGGAAGCGTCGTTGGCCAAGTCATTAATAATATGTTGTTGATCACTTGAGATATTCCGGGGGGCTCTCCATTGCTGTCTTTCTAGTTTCTCAATGTCCTTATTAACTAGAAACTGAAAAGTGTTGATCAAATGGTTGGACGTGTTGGGAATAAACGTGGATTTTCTCTTAAAGGGGAGGCTGTTAGACGAGATAGAGGAAGGCTGATCTTTAAAAAACTCTCGTAGTTTGATATTCCAAAAAAGCTTGAACAGATCTATTTGAGTTTGAAAAGAGGAATACATGGGGGTAGGTACAAAGCCTAACCCAAGGTTAAGTACCTCCAGTTCGGCATGGGTAAGAACTCTAGATGACAAGTTAACAACTATACAACTATAGCCATACCTGATCTCCATCCCTATGACCACTACACACTAGGGTTGTGCATATTGATAAACCCAAACCAAACATAAACCTGAAATTAGCCATTTTGGCAATATTTGGGCTTCAGTTTTACAGAATATCAAAACCTAGGAATACAGCCGAAGCCGAATAGTCGATTGCCGAATCAGCCAAATAAGTATTCGGCTTTTTTCGGCTTCGGCTTTTCCCAGGCTTTTCCCTATGGGGATTTTTTTAATGAGCTTTTGGGGAGGCATTTTTAGAGGTAGAGTTCCCAAATTTTCAGGGTAGCTTCAAAGGACTCTCCTTGCATGAACCCCAAATTTTGGTGAAGATTGGGTCAGGGGTCCGATTTTTTGGGGTCCTGAAGGGGTTGCTCCCTCCTCCATAATAAAGTTTACAATGCTTTTCTAGGGAGGGGGTCAACCCCTTCGGGACCCCATAAAATTGGACCCCCAGTCCCAAACTATACCATACTTTGGGGTTCATGCAAGGAGAGTTCCTTGCAGCCACACTTTGAATTTGATGACTCTACCTTGAAAAATGCCCCTCACAAAGCTATAATGGTTGGGCCCATTGCAAGCATTCATGGGAAACTGAGTTTTCCCACATACTTGGGTGAAGAAGCAGGCAGCCATTACGGACTATGAAAAGTAAGTACTTTTAAAATTCTCCTGGGGGCATTTTTGGAGGTAGAGCAGGGATGGGGAGCCTCAGGCCCGGGGGCCGCATACGGCCCCCAAGGACATTTGTTGTGGCCCTCGGAAGCTCTGGGGCCCGGCCGCGGAGGCCTGTCAGCTGTTGAACAGCGAGAGGGAGCGGGGGAAAGAGGCCGGTGGCTCCCGGCAGCAGAGCATGCATGTGGGAGCCGATCGGGCTTCGGGAAGGGGCCTTTTGTGGACTCTGGGGGGGAGGGCATGGAGACTGGGGCCCAGTCGCGTGGGGCTCCGTGCGCTGCCGGGTGTGTGTGTGTGGGGGGGAGGCAGGGAGGCTGGGGCCCAGTTGCGCGGGGCCGGCATGTGTGTGGGGGGGGTGAGGGGAAAGGCTTTTCTCTCTTTTCTTCCTCTTTTTCTGTCACTCTCTCTCCCTCTTTTTCTGACTCTTTCTTTGTCTCCCTCCGTCCTTTTCTTTCTTTTCCCCCCTCTCTCCATTTCTTTCTCCCTTTCTCTCTCTTCCTCCCTCCCTCCCTTTTCCTCTTTCTCTGTTTTCCTTCCTCCCTTGCCAATTGACTGTGGGCTGCACCCCCCTGGTGCCTCATTTGCTCGGGCCCACCGCTGGCTGCCCTCCCACCTGGGAGGGGGGAGGGGGCGCCCTGCAGGCCTTCTCTGTGTGGCCTCCCCTGGGGTTGCCAACCTCCAGGTGGT
Organism: Euleptes europaea; assembly: GCF_029931775.1. NCBI lineage: Eukaryota > Metazoa > Chordata > Lepidosauria > Squamata > Sphaerodactylidae > Euleptes > Euleptes europaea. The sequence continues at coordinate 54,540,704 of NC_079315.1, forward strand.
GGCTGGAGACCTGGCAACCCTAGCCTCTCCCCCCCACACCGAGAGATCTACACCTGGTATGGCCCCTGAATTATGTTATAAATGTGCAAATGGCCCTTGGCAGGGAAAAGGTTCCCCACCCCTGAGGTAGAGTCACCAAATTCACAGCTTAGCTGCAAGGGACTCTCCTTGCATGAACCCCAGAAACAGAGACTGCTAAACTCTTTCCCCTCTGGCCAATATTTAGCCTAAAATCTCTCTTGCCAAGCTATTTTTTCACTTCTAGAGAAAATGTTGGGAATGTCATGCTTGGGAGATGTAAGATGCTTTGAAGCTCACCCAAGGGTCTGAGAACAATGCTCTTTCCCAGAGAGGAGGGCCATAAAATGTTCTAATTGCCAACCAGTAAAGATGAGTTTCCTACAAGGAGATAACCATTTGCCCAGCTGCCAGGAAAGGGAAAGATAGTTGGTTATTGCAATAACAAGAGTTGGGCAATATAACCTCCCACATTGTGCATTCCACATTGATTGGGGGAAGGAGTGCCAGACTCCCATGAGGGCATTAATTCCCAAACTCAGGATTGGCCAAGGGACTTTCAGCTAACTAGAGCAGAAAGGATTAAAAGATCTGAACACTCTGTTAACAATATTCAAGCTGTGTGGTTCAAGCTAGGTCCTCAACCTGGATCAGGAATAAGGGAGGGAATAGAGATACGTCAACCTCATTCCAACACCCTGTACCCATCCCTCCCTGGAGGGGTGCTAAGGTAACATCTGTGACTTTAAAGTTAGACAAGTTAAAGTGCTTTACTTTCTTTTCTTAGCTCTGAAACAGTGAAATCCCTTTTTCCTGTCTACTTGCACTAGTTCAGGGGCATCACATCACAAAAAAGTGACAGGGAGCCTTCTAGGGGCTTATATCCCAACTCCCCTTTTGACCCCAGAACTTCTACCCCACATGATATGAAATGATCCCTTGACCCATGTAATCTGACCCCTCTAAGAACTTTTCTCAACACTTTGGACCAATAGGAAAGGTTCTGAATTTGTGGGATGCACAGGTGGGATGTTGGAGTTTAATAGCACCTCCCAAGAAGCCCCTAAGGGGGACTGTGTGACCCCTCTAAGAACTAGTCCCATCACAACAGACTAATAGGAAAAGGTTTCAAGTTTGTGGGTTGGATGGGTGAAAAGTTGGGGGGACTATTACCCCCCTACTTCCAAGAGTCCCTAAAGTGGGTCATATGATAACTCTGCAAACTCACCTGCCCTCCCCCTCCCAGTTGGCTGTACCTCATTGTTGTTCAAACATGCCAATAAGCACGGAGGTCGTTGGGCAGCTTGCTCTTTAAACGGAGGAGCTGTTTTGCAATCTCCACGTTTTCTGCGGCAGTTCTTCCAACCCAACACACAGCTTGCCTAAGCTGATTTGGGTTTTGAAAGAATACAAAGGGAATCTGACAGTGTATAATATGTGGCCTAGGCCTACTTCACTTCATAAGCAGAATAATTATCAAAGAATGTATCAGCTCTCCTTAATGAACAAACTATGTTTTGAACATAGACACAGCCACATTGATTGCTCTTGCTGTCCTTCCCAGAGCTGGAGGAAGCAAGCAGAAAAGAAGGCTAGGCAATAACAATATTGACTGTGACACAGAACAGAATGGAGAATGGCTAGAAAAAGCCATGTCTGTCCTGACAACTGACCACATCTCCCCATGGAGATTTACTTCGCATTCTGAGAATTGTGACCACAAGTTTTTGCAAACACTTTAATGCATCTGTCCATTTCTGTACAGATAAAAGCAATATGGAATTAGAGCTGATGTAAAGATCCAAGAGTTGTGAGCTGGGTCACTTGGGAAATCTCAGTCCAATTTAACTCCAGACATGACTGCCAAGTAGGATCAGTGGAAACCTTCTGACTGATTAAAGGATAACATTGACAAGGTTACAAAGAATAATCATCCGACTCACATTTGTCATGTCCATCAGTGAAGACATTTAATGTGAGGTTAAATAGAAAAAGGGTAGGGGAATGGTATTCAGACACACAAGAATGACAACCTTTGAGACTCTGAAGATATCTGCTGGTAAGACGAGTAGTTTCTAAACCAATAATGCTAAAGTACATCAAAAGAGTCAAACATCTATTATCTAAGACCTGACTACAGCATCCTGTTGCCTATATATCTTCCTTTTTGGTGCAATATGTAGCAAAGCAAGATAAAGTACATTAAACATCTGCATTTGAAATAGAGAGGGTTCACATTTCAATTCCTCCCCAAGCATTTTGACAACTACCCACATTTTTAAAAGCAGGTTTCAATATGTCATCATGATACTCATATGTGATAGCTAAATTGTTTTTAATTAGTCTTTTCCCACTTTGTTGATGGCCTTGTGAGCCTGAGAAATCAAAGACTGACACAGATCATTGACGTATCATGGTTTGTTGCTATGTTAATGACCCTTAGGCTTGTACATGCAATCCCTCCTGCACTTGTGTGCAGTCATCTAATGAAAGACTTTCACTTTTGCAGCAAATGGCCAGTGTGGACACCTGGTGGAAATCCTGGCTTGAATTCCCCCTTTTGCCATGGAAGTTCTCTCAAGGACTTCTGGCCAGTCACTGGCCAATCAGCCTTAACTATGTCATGGAGTTGTTTTGAAAATAAAAATGGAACATGTTGTAAGCCACTTTGGGTCCCCGCTGGGGGTAAATATACAAATAAATCATTTGTCGAACCACAAACTACAGTTAGTGCTCTTCCCTCCAAACTCTGGTTCAATCATTGGAGTCCTGGTTTGCATGGAATAAGTCACCATTTGAGAGTCATTTTATGATTTGCCATGAAAATGTCTCATTAGATAGCTGTGTACAATGGAAGGAAGGAGGGGAAAGGGGCCTGTGAGTCTGGGGATCCCCCGGGTTTGTTTACATAATGACAAGCATCTGGGTCATGCAAGAGATTCTCCACATGCCCTTCCATGGACAGGAACAGGGGAAACACATGTGATTCAGCGTCTCTTCCACCACATATTCAAAGTAATATGTGTACAGGACTTTTGTACTGGATTGATTTTGGAATAATTTCATTTTGGGCCAGTTTATAAGTCACCAGAGAAAGATGTTTACATTTGAGGATAATAATTTCTCAGTAAGACTCTTATAATATTTCTACTGCCTAGCAGTTTGACACCTGCCCAACTCACCAAAATCATATGCAATATTAAGTCTATGATCAACCACACTGGCCTTTCATCTCATGGTAGTTTTCCAAGAGAAGCTTGCTGCTGGGTAAACTGTCCACCATTGCTTTCATGATCAGGAAAGGGTAAGGCTTCAGTTTTGCATTTCTTTACATCTATGCCATGAAGTAATGTATGTCCATAAAGCTATTTCTTCAAGCCTCAGGCAAAACAATTTGAAGTGGATAGCAGCATTTTCTCTGCCTGTTAATGCTACTAGCCTCAGGGTTAAGTCTGTAACTTTCATGCACTGGAATGTCCCCTTTTTGTGATGTGCTCACAGGCAACGTGCATGCCTTCTTGCCCTCATCTTTTTGCAAAGCCTAGCTTTCTCTGTAATTTGATTTCCAAAATGCAGCTCACAGAGGCAATCTGAAGCAGTGGTCTCAGGCATTTTCTTGATTCCCCAAGTCTTGCACTTTAGAGAAAGAAAAGAAATTGTTTCAGACAGGAAGAAAAGGGTAGAATTTTCAGATTCTTAAAATAAAAGAGATGTTGAACACATAGTATTGGAGAAGAGCATTAAAATATGATCTATGAGAAAGGATCTGTTTTTCCTCTTATGGTTTGTCCACGTGAAATAACTCCCAGCATGCTGGCAGCTGTGCAAACTGGGGCTTTAATAAATGTTTTGAAAATTTTATCTACTTTTCACAGCTCATGCTTGGTCACAGCAGTGAAACCCAGGTCCCGGCCCCTAGCTTTTGTGTTCCCTTCCCAAGAAATGAAGGATAATTAAAACAATAAAACTTTTGTAACTATCATTGTCTTTTGTCTTGCTTGTGTATTTTTTGCTTTTTAAGCAATTTCCAACCTCAGACTCCAAAGTCATGGACAGATTTCTTCTCTGCTTCTGACAATACTATGATCCCAGATCAGCCTAAGGCTGAGATCCTGTACACACTTACTTGAGAATAAGCTCTAATGAACACACTTGGATTTACTTTGGTTAGGACTGGGCTATACAGATTTAATGAAACCCTTTCAAAGGAGCTCCATGTATACTGGCAAATTAAACAGAATCCACAAATATTCATACATTTGCAATGTGCTGTCACAATACAAGATACAGTACTTAGATATGCTTGCTTCAGCAAGGTCCTAATATAGAAAGGCAACATAGGGCTGGTTGTGGGGGAAGGTAGAGGGATACATGGATACAGAAGTTCATGTGCTTTGATACTAAGCAACTCTATGATGCAGAACAATGAGAAGGTATTCTGGCAAATAAGTATTTTTAATAAGTAATCGAGTAATGTGCAGCTACAGAAGTGGCAAAGTGACACTATGGCATAAATTTCAATGGATAGGATCAACAGGCAGGAATATGAGGGGAGCAGTGGTGAATATGAGTCACCTAAGAGACACTGTCTGGGGCTGGCAAAGCGCTCCCGGCACTTACCAGCAGTTCTGGTGGCTTGCTGGGAGACTGCAGAGACATCAAGACCAGAGGAGGCCACCCAAGCCTACCATTAGTGCCAGAAGCAGCTGCAGCAACTTCAGTGGGGCAGGAAAATCCCTCCCCACATCCATATGCTGTCCTCAACCAGGGCCAGGGCATTTTCTGCCCTGGCCCAGTCTGGTGGAATAGCCTCCCAAATAAGATCAAGGCCCTGTGGGACCTCAAGGAGTTCTGCAGGGCCTGTGAGATGGAGCTATTCTGCCAAGCTTAGGGCTGAGGACAGCAGAACAGTGTTGGAGGGTCACAGCAGCAGCAAAGTGGAGTAAGCAGTCAGGAAAGGCAGGCAGGGGGAACTCTCACCTGCCAGGGAGGGGAAGCAGGGAGAAGGCGTCACCAGCTTCACCAGCACACTCAAGGATGGCTGCCCAGATTGACACAGCCATCACAGGCCAAGGGGGTTGTAATGAGCCAGGGGCAAGAACCACAGGAAGGACTTAGAGAGAGGCAGAAGCAGGGGATAATGACTCCCTGGGAGCAGCACTGGCCACAGGAGGTTGTTCTGAGAGTGAGTCAGTCCCTGCCCCAATTGGAAGGTATTGGCAGAGCCCATGGTGGCCCCACCTCCAGGCATGACCAATATAACTAATTTTTAAGCACAGAATCCAAGCCAAACCAACCAGGCAAGCAAAAACCAAGCCTGGGTAAGAAGACACTGACAAAGACACACAGTAAACTTAAAGAAAAACAGTTCTGGGATGCTGGCTCCCAATATTCCCGGTTACTCCCAAATATTTTTAGAATTTTTCAGGACCCATTTATTGATATCCTGGAAAATCCCCCTCCCCGTAGGTCCATGTTCTGGAGCTTGTAGGAAATTCTCCCATTTTTCAGGGGCAGACAGAGATGCCTCGAGGAGGCAGCTCAGCATAAGATCATGAGTGGTCTCTCTGCCGGCAGTGTGGCTTCATGTGTACTATGATAACTCCTGACATTGGTCTTGTCCTTCTCTGTCCCCATCATTGTGGAACTCGCTGTCAACTGCAGCTCATTGAGCCTCTTTGCTGCTGGTCATGCAGCAACAGGTGAAAAATGTGGCTTTAAAAAAATGTTTTAACCTCAGCAGTTGGCAGCTGGTTAATCAAAATATAGCCATGCTGTTCTGTGGTTTGGAATTTGTCTGGTTTTCTTTTTAATGTGCTTTTATTATTATTATGAGATTTTATTGTTTTGGGGTTTTGTTACACACCACTTCCCATGTGATTTATCTTTGGCAGAGCATGCTGTGTAAAAGTTTTAAATATATAAAATAAATAATCCCAAATGTGAGACATAATGTCACTACATTTCAGGTTTCTCTAGCTGTGGTCTACTTTCTTGGCTGCTGTTGTCAGTGCAGCTACGTCACACCGTGATTTGGATTACTAGTGGGAGAGTAAGGTGTGGGGCTGCTACACATGACATTGAAGAGATTTGCAGGGATCTAAAAAGATTTTATTATTTTTTATTTGCTCAATAAAACATAATTTATTATTGGGATGGAAAGAATTAGTTCAGCTATATTTAATTTTCATTTGTTTCAATGAGAAACAAATTTCTGCACATTTCTCCTACCCAATTGGGAAGAAATTGACAAAGATTGTATCTTCGCACTGAAGAGATCTTCTGTTTCATAAGCAATTGAAATTCTTGCAGAGCTGGCCCAGGAAGGCATGAACATACTGGCAATTTTTATTATTATTATTTTTAAAATTGTTATTTCTTTCTTTAAAAAAAAACAGAAAAAAGAACAAGAAGGTGGGAAACTCAAAGTCCAGCAACTAAATTAAAAAAGGGGAGGGAGTATACATAACGTATAAACAAAAACACAACAGTGGTGGCAGATCCACACATAAGTTTCTATAAAAGGTTTCCAAATATCTAAAAATAAGTCCATACACAATTGTCATATCTAGGCCATGCATTCAAATATTGATAAAGTTCTAAGAACCTCAGTCTACTGATTTCGTGGAGGTGAACAAATATCTCTCCAATGCTGTAATATGAGTCTTTTAGCTGTAGCAAGAGCATAGAGTGTCCTTTTTTGTTGGCCATCAATTAGCCTCCAAGAGATGGGCATTTAGTTTAAAAGTATATAAGCATCCTCAAAAATTCTTTTTCTGCCTCTAGCTTTCTCTATATCCATCTTAGCCTTTTCTTTTTCTGCCTCAATCCTAGCCATTTCCAGTTTTATTTTCATCAGTTCTAACTCCTGACTAGGATTTTCCTCACAGGAGGAGGCTCCCTCTGTCTGAGTGTCTCCTTGTGCCTCTTTTGTTTTGCGTGGGGGTGCCATTTCTCACAGAGATGTCTGAGGTAAATTTCTGAGGTAAATTTTCTCAGAATGTCAAAATATTGTTCTTTTCCTTATTCAGTACTTATGGTGGGACTATTTTTTGTGGGTTTAATTCGGATCACGACGCTGCCACCAATTTATGACGCACCCCCCTTCCAACCACTTCACTATCCCACTCACTCAGCCCGGCCGTATATGCTGAGGGGAAAAGGCGTTGGCCTAAGTATATTTGTGAGGAGAATTATTTCTTCTTCTCCTCCAGTCCCACACCCGTATTTACCTCAGTGAGAAATAGGAGACAAGAGGCTTTTCAACTTAAACAGAGAAAACAGGGAAGTTTATTAAAGAGAATGGTTTTCAAGAAAAGGCTGAATATTTTGGAGGGAAAACTCAAGTCAGATTTATATACACAAGATTGCTTTAGAGAAATAGGTTAGATGTTTTGTTTCACACTAGTTCCTTCAGTTCTTAAGCTTAGTTCTATCTCTCAGAACTATTATACACATTCAACTTCAGCTTTAGTTTTATCCCTTCAGAACTACTATTCAGATTTAGCTTTCAAAACTGCCATGCAGCTTCAGACTCTCATCTCTGTCCCCAGCCTAGCACTCTCTGACTACCCCACCTAAGTGGCTGTAATTCTCCACACCTTCCTGCTACTGAAATAGCTCTGCCTCAGAGACTAATTCCCCTTGTGACTTGAGAATGGGCCCCCTCTAACCCAATTCTCACTCCTGTCTAGGGCTGTTGATTCGGTTCGGCCCGAACTGAAAAACAGCCGAATTTCCCCTGATTCGGTGATTTTTAGTTCGGGACGAACCGAACTAAAAAATGGCGGGCAACCGGGGAGCCGAATTCAGCGAGTTCGGGAGTTCACGAATAAATCTGGCCAATTCGGGGCCATCAGTAAGCAGCATAACCGTCAGTAAGCGCATTTTTGAGGGTGCAGATCCCAAACTTTGAGTGGAGCTTCAGACAAGCCTTCTTAAGAGACCACCCAAGTTTTGTAAACATTGGGTCAGGGGGTCCCGAGATATGGGCTTTCCCCTTTTCCCTATTGGGATGAATGGATTAGCTGATCCTGTATGTTTCTCCAGAGCAAAACATCCCGTGCCTAATTGGAATCGTCTTGGATTACCCAGTCCTCTCCAGCCCCTCCTGATGGAACAGAAGACAGCCACAGTAAGACCCCTTTGGGGACTTTAATCTATAATTTTTCTCCTGTGTGTGTGTGGGGGGGAAAGCAGAGTTTGTGTGTGTGTGGGGAGGGAGCAGTTTCTGTGGGTGGGGGGGAAGCCAAAGGGGGCTTTTGCTGGTTCTGCCTGGGGTGTGTGTTCCCCCTCGAGTCTCTCTCTCCCTGGTTTGAGGGGGGGTTTCAGTTGTGTGTCTTCAGGTTTTCCCTCATTCATAAGAGCGGTTAGGTCTATTTGGATGCTTGCTCAAAACTTCTCAGCTGTTTGTCGGGGCTGGTAGCTTTGTGCGTGGGTGGCAAGCCCTGCTCAGACATGCACATTAAGGGTGGGGGGACCCCTTTCGGGGCCCATATCTCAGCCCCCCCTGACCCAATCTTTACAAAACTTGGGGGGTCTTTCAAGAAATGGCCTTTGAAGCTCCGCTGAAAGTTTGGGACCACTACCCCCAAAAATGCCGCCCCGAGCCGCGGAAAGGCGCTGTTGTGTTTTTAATGGCTTTATTCGGCCGAATTGTTTTCCCGAACTTTGAATTCCCGCCGAATTGCAGGGACCCGAAGTGGGGGAGTTCGGACTTTGGCATATCCCGAATCTAAACGGGCCAAATTCAGCCGAATCCGAACTATACCAAAAAAAATTTAATTCAACAGCCCTACTCCTGTCACTCCCACAGGTTGTGTGTGTCAATAGCTTTGGCTTTCACTGAACCCTCAGGTTCACAGAGTACAGTCTCGCTTCTTCTTCGTCTCTTCACCCAGCTCTGAATCTCACACAGCCCTCTCTGGCTGGTCTCAAGCTTCCACTACTTTCTCAGCCTCCTCTCAGGCTGGTTCCACACTTCAAAACCTCACAGCCCTCCTGTCAGGCGGGGTCCCAAACTTCGACTCCTTTCTCTGTCTCTCCCAGCTCAGAGTGTCAGCTCTCTGGCTCCGCCCACTCTTAGCCTGTCAGCTCTTGCTGCTGGTTAACCCCTTATCCGTCACACTGACGTTGCGGCCATTGAGACCAGCTCAATTCGTTACATACCGTGATCTCCTAAAATGGGATTACAATAAATGTACCTTGAAAGACTATGACGAGATTAAGGACCAGCTGACCTGGTTTCAATATCACCAGATAAACTCTGTTTTTACACAGGACTTGAAAATAGGATTTTCTAAAAATAAATCAACTTTACAAAAATTTCTATTGGAATCCAATGATCATTCAATCTCTAAAATGTATAACCTACTTTTAGAATTTTATTGTGAACAAGAACAAATAAAACCCACCATGATTAGTTGGGCGCAGAGTTTTGGTCATGATATACCACTGAGTAAATGGGAAAAACTTTGGTCACATGATATGAAACTCATATTATCTCAATCACTAAGGGAAAATATTTACAGAATGATATACAGATGGTATTTAACACCGAAAAAGCTGGCAATGGCATACAAATCGATGTCCCCAAAGTGTTGGAAGTGTAACAAAGAAGTAGGCTCTTTCCATCATATGTGGTGGACGTGTGACAAAGCGAAAAACTTTTGGGATATGATTTACAATGAAATAAGACTGACTGTACAAAGCAACATACCCAAAATACCTGAGATGATGTTACTAAGTATGATACCTGACTCTATATTAACTCAGAGATCCTTTTTGATATATGCGACTACAGCTGCTAGGTTGATTTATGCAGCTAAATGGAAATTGTCGGAAATTCCAGACAAAAATGACTGGATACTAAAAATGTTAGAAATGGCGGAAATGGCAAAACTTACTGCTCTGGTAAAGCAAAAAGACAATGTTCAGTTTATGGGTGAATGGGAGACATGGAGGGCATATTGCGAGACAGAAACCTATATGGGAAAATTTCAAGGTTATTCACTGATCTAATCCATGGACAAGCAGAATAACTTTCATGGTATATTTAATATGCCACCTTGCTTTTTTATTTTTTATTGCTATATACAACAATGGAAAATTGAAGATATTATGTTTTGTTCTCTTTAAAATTGTTTTATGGTTAAATCGATGATATAAGAACTCTTGATAAGAGATACAATAAAACAAGTACGTTTAAATATAATATAATATCAACAATATCTGGATTAGAATTTTGAGTGCAAAAGAGTACACAGGTTAAGAAAAGGATGAAGGGGGTTGAAGAGGAAGTTTCTCTTTTTATTTTCAATATATAATAATGATGTATTTTCAACAACAACAGGCTGATATGAAATATTCTGTAACTTTCGATTGTGTGTTGGAAAGTTTATATGTAACTTTATGAAAAATAAAAAAATTAAAAAAAAATAACATTGATGAAGCATATCTGGAGAGTACCGATTCAGACCAAATACATTAATCATAACAATAATAGAATCAGAACTTTTCAATACCAAAATAATAAAGCAACAATTTTCTCTACTCTAAGCTAAGCTGGTTAATATAGATGTAAACAATCTAACATTCTTTAAATGATCACAACTAGCAGTTTTTTTCAAAAGATTGCAACAAGCTGTTTATTTCTCTGCAGGAAAGTCTTAATCATCTGGAGCAGTAGGGCGTAAATCTCGTAATCCTGTAAGAAATTATTCTGCAGCTGTTGGAATCTGAAACTTTTTGATCTGGCCTTGATAGCATACACAGAAAATGGCAGGATATCTAATATAATATTACAGATTCATGTCTCTTGCAAGACTTTGTGCTTTTGTAAATTGGTGCCATAACACTGACACTTCTATGGTCTAGGCTGGAAAGAGCATAATTCAATTTTTATTAGGACTCCAATAAAGAGCCCCTTTCTGTCTTGCAAGGTGGTGATGTCTCACACTTGCTGTTAATAACTACACAATTACTGGAGATGGACATTTACCCTGCTGAATTTCCTCCCCTTCCTCCCTAGGCTCTACCCCCAAATCCCCACATATTTCCTAAACTGAAATTGGTAACCCTAGCTGATTCATTCTTTCCCGTCATTGCCATGAAAAACATGCCACAGAAGTGTCAAAAATTAGTATTGAAATTTTTCCTAACTTCCAGAAATGACCAAATATCTTAATTGTGTTTATTTTCAAAAGCTGTATCCCAAATCCATTAATATTTATTTCTTGTATTGTATAGTCCACCTTTCTCACCGAAACCCATAGTGGATTACACAACAGCAGCTAATAACTAAGTTATGGCTATACCATGCCATCTTATACAAGCCTCCTCTGTAAGGTACCTATACAGAACAGGCAGAACCATGGAAACAGACGGCAATCTTGCCAGGGTAAACCAAATCTGACAATGTGATGGGAATCACAAATAGCATTTGTTAAGAGGACCTCAACTGATGTATGGTTTGATATAGGGAGAAGCACTCTTTCAAGTGTGAGAGCTCCAAGTCATGAAGTATTTTAAAAGTCATAACTAGCATCCTGAACTGAGCCCAGAAACTAAAAGGCAAAGTTATTTCAAGATGGGTATCACATATGCCCAGGAAAAATAGGTACCGTATATACTCGCGTATAAGCCGAGTTTTTCAGCCCAAAAAAAGGGCTGAAAAAGCCGACCTCGGCTTATACGCGGGTCAATACGGTAGAGGGAGGAGGGAGGAGGGAGGAGGGAGGGGGGAACTTACCGCCGCCACCGCCGCTGGGCCCGCGTCATTTCCTGCCGCCGGGAGCGGCCTCCTGCAGCTGCACGGAGGCTGCCCCGGCCCCCGCCCGTCCACGCCACCGCTTCCTGGGGCCGGGGGCGGCCTGGGGCGGCCTCCTGCGGCTGCACAGAGGCTGCCCCGGCCCCCGCCCGGCCGCGCCGCCGCTTCCTGGGGTGGCCTGGGGCGGCCTCCTGCGGCTGTGCAGAGGCTGCCCCGGCCCCCGCCCGGCCGCGCCGCCGCTTCCTAGGGCCTGGGGCGGCCTGGGGCGGCCTCCTGCGGCTGCGCAGAGGCTGCCCTGGCCCCCGCCCGGCCGCGCCGCCGCTTCCTGGGGCCGGGAGCGGCCTGGGGCGGCCTCCTGCAACTGCAGGGAGGCTGCCCCAGCCCCTGCCGGGTGCACCACCGCCGTCACCAGGGCCACGCCACTTGCTCCCGGGAGCCCGGTCAGGTAAGTCTGCGGGGGGGGAGGGGTTATAAGCCGACCCTCGGCTTATATGCGGGTGCCTAATTTTTCCCCATTTTTGGGGATAAATTAGGCAACTCGGCTTATACGCGGGTTGGCTTATACACGGGTATATACGGTAGGCCATCACATTTTGTACCAATTTAAGTTTCTAAAATACCTTCAAGGTTGAGTCCCATATAGGGTATGTTGTAGTAATCCTGGAGGTCACAAAAGCATGGATCAGTGGGGTTCTGGATAGCACAACCTTCATCTTCTCTGGGTTGAGCTGCAGCTTACTTCTCCTCTTCACAATTTTTAGCATTCAGATCCAGAATAATAAGTATATTCTTTTTGGCTCTTACCTTCTGGCTCATACCTCTGGCCATGCTCATGCTTAAAGAACTGCAACAGGAAGAGAAACAGAAGCTCAGCACAGATCTTATATGGTGCTGGCAGACATGTCCCCAAGAATTCCCTTCCCCTGGCAGAAGTGTGTCTGGCCATGCTCAGGCTTACAAATATGCAACAAGATACCTGCTGTTATCAGAAGCCTTGTAACATTTTATGTTTGTAAATTACAGTAAGTCATCAATATAGGTTTAGCAAATAACTTTATTTAATATTTCAGTGCCTTTGGCAAGTAATCAGAGCAAGAAAGCAAGTTGAAATGCCTGAAGCATATAACGAGGGTCTCTCTCTCTCTCTTGCACACACACATGCACGCAAGTGAACATGCATATAATGAAGTTACGGGTCTAGGCTTGAGCTGTTAACTTCATTAGAAACTATAAAACACATATAATTTTTCTAAGTATTCCTAAGGAATATTTATTTAACACTTTAGATTAGCAGCAAAGAAATCTGTTTCTGGATAGAAGCCATGTAATTACAGTGGCAAAGTTATGAAGGTCAGGATATACCAAACCACTATACAAGCAATGAAGTAGATCTCATATTCCTTCCATGGCAACAATGGCAGAGTGCCAAGGCAAAAAACTGCATCTCAGTCGGTGATCTCAAGTAATTATTAACCTGAAATCCCAATGCACAGGGGACATTTTATTCCTGTATGTCAAAAGGTCAATGTTTATCCATTCTCATTGCCTTCTAGTCATCAATTTGATAAGCATCCCTTATTAGTCATCACTTTGATAAACATTAGTTCACTGGAATTATGGCCTGCAGCCTGGGGGGAGGGGATCCAAATGACCTTCAGGTTCACAAACATTCTCTGTTCTCTGAATAGGACAACTGTCACTGTCATATAATAAATTAATCCTGAAACAATGAAAGGAAGCACACTGTAATGCATACAGTTTATTTCCTGTGGCTTTCCCAACATATGGCCTTACTGTGCTTTTTAATATACATCATAATACTATCACACTGTTATTGTTTAAATATATAATTTATTATAAGGTCTATGACCACAGCCTTTGACTAAGGGAGGAGGAAAGGAAGGGAGGAGAAGTCGAGGGAAGATAGGAAGCATAATACATAGTAAACATGATAAAGATAATACAATCTTAAGTTAACAATGCTAAAAATTAGGCGTCAGCCCAATAAGTAAAAATCCTAACTAAAATAAACTGGGGGCGGAGCAAACTGACTAAAAATTGCCAGAGGTAGGCGTTGAGAGTTATTTCTTCTTAAGAGCAGCCACTCTGGCCAAAAAGCGGGCAACATTCGATGTGGCTGCACCATTAGTTGAGTCGCCAAGCAAAAAAGGCAACACCCAGGCATGTAGAGGGAGGTTCAAGTTGGTGAGGATTGGAGCAATAAGAGCATCTCTATCTTGAGACCAGCGAGGACAGCAGAGCATCAGATGGTCCAACGTTTCAATTTTGCCCATGTTACATGGGCAGAGACGGTCTGGAAAAAATATCCTGGTATATCTGCCCAACATGACCATGGATGGAAAGGCATTTAAATGAGCTTAAAGGAGAGCCCAACGATGTGAGAAGATTGAAACCGTAAAGTGGCACTCTGGAAGCTTCTCTGGTGGGGGGAGTCCCAAGACCAGACCGGAGGAAGTACGTCTGGCCCTCCCAACCATACTGGCCCAATCTAACTCCTTCAATCTCTTCAAGATTGCCATTAAATGAGATGGAACCAGGTTGTCAGAGGGAACAGAGATTGAGAGTCCCAGTACTTTTAGTTTTTCCGCTAACAGATTCAGCCAGGGGTTGGGGGCCGGGTCTTTAAGAGTAAGATGGAGAAACCCCGCCTGGGACGAGAGATTGTCGTTAGGCAACTTAAACCTAAGCTTAATTGCTCTCCTCCATGCATGCGCCTCAAGCGAGGGTTGAGCCAATTCCATACGGAGGGCAGGCCCAGCAACACACCTCGGAGTTCCAGTAATTCTCCTGAGAAAATTGTTCGATAGCAAACTAGTTTCTCATCCACCCAGAAATCCAAATGTCTGCTCCATACAGAATCTGGGAAACCACCTTTGCGTTGAAGAAATCAATGGCAGACGGGATGTGCTTGGCCCCCTTTGTTCGAAAAAACCTCTCTACCATTACAGTGGTGGATCTTGCTGTCTTCTTCACATGGTCCAGATGGGCAGACCAAAATAGGTTGTAACTGAAGACAATGCCTAAGTAGCGGAAGGTGGAAACCCATTCGAGTTGTCCGTTTTTGACCTTGAAAAACTGGGAGCCTCTTCTCTTGGTGGCAGAAAAGCGAAGCACCTTTGACTTGGCGTAATTCACAGTGAGTGCTTCGTGGTCACAATATTCCAAGAAGAGATTGATAGTGGACCTCAGCCCCACTTCTGATGTCGCCAACAAAACCGCATCGTCCGCATATAATAAGAGGGGTATGGGCTGACAGGCCAGGTATGGGGTGTGTTTTGCTCCCTCTTTGATATGCGGCACCAAATTGTTGATAAAGATGTTAAACAGAGAGGGAGCAAGCAAGCATCCCTGTCACACTGTTATTGTAATTCACAGCATCCTTAATTATACTGATGCAATCCACAGACACCAAAATCATGGTTACCATCCCCAAACAACAAACTTCCAAATGGCTCCTTTGGATGTAGTAGCTGCAGAGTATTATCATAGAATTTTAAGATTCTGATTTTCAGGCATAAAGTACAAAAGGTGGCTGAAAAACCAAGCCTTCAATTAAATAGCTCATTCTTAAAAGTAAGATTATAAAGCAATAAAAAACAGTGTGGTATTAATAGTATAATTGTGATAATGTGAATTTCACAGCAAACACAATTGATAGTTGAACATACCTTGTCTGACAGTTGCAATAATCACCTGTTAGCCAAATGTCCAAACCGTTTGCCTGTCCATTGATGACCTTGAATGGCTGTTGAACTGCTTTGCACCTGCACAGTAGGTGTGGTGGTGGTGTTTTCTTTCCTTGTTGTGCTGGCGTTTCATTTATTTGCCTTGCTTTTATGTCTGCAACACATGTGTCTGATTCTGCCTGGGACCATGGATGGTCAAGTTCAGGTCAATAACTGACACAAGGGGGAAACTATGCTTCCCATAATGCAGTGCATTATATAAATACCAATGGTAAGTTTTTAAATTATAATTGGTGGCTGACTGATAAATTTATTCATTGTTTATGTATGCCATTGGTTGTCAAGTGGTGTACAGAGAAAAGTCTGTGAGAGATGTGGTGGTGGAAAGTGCCTTCAAGTTGCAGCTGACTTGTGGCAACCCCATGGGGTTTTCCAGGCAAGAGACAGAGGTGGTTTGCCATTGCTTACATTTGCAAGGCAACCCTGGACTTCCTTGGTGGTCTCCAATCCAAGTACTAACCAGAGTTGACCCTGCTTAGCTTTTGAGATATGAATAGATAGAGCTAGCTTGATTCATCCAAGTCAGACCTGCAACACATGGGGAGGGAGGAAGTAGGATTGCTATTGGGCTCTCTGAGAATGCACATGAAAGAAACATTGTCAATTGCTCTGCCCTGTACTCTAAATACTTGAAAAGTAACCCAATGAGCAGGCTCAAACTGCTCCCAAAACAGCAAACTGATTGATGAACAATTGGCTCCGTGTTCACAAGCAGTGAACAGATGGTGAGCCAAATTGGCAAGCATCTCTAGTATTAAAAGTATCACAACCAATTTTTACAAAGTTTAAAATAAATTGTCTTTTTCCTACATGCTTTTTATTGTCCATTCTCGAATCATTTTCCTCCATCTCCCAGTATGTCTCAACTAAGAGTGGTCTCTTCATAGCACTCTCCCTGAGGCAGCTATAGTCATGCTTTAAAAGGGCATTTCTAAGTGAATAGTTGTGCCAGAATGTGGTTCGGGATGCCTGTACAAATGTACATCCTAGTGAACGCAATGAAGTATGGATAAAAGACTTCCACACCTAGATGTATATTCGCACAGGCATTTTGATGCTTGTCTGATTAAAGCCCATGATTCTTGATCCTGTAAACGATATGCAATCGTTACCTTTATCTGGAAAACCATCTTCACATCAAGTTCTGAGAGAAAGGTCACATAGGGGAATATTCTGGGTAATGAATCATTTGCAGTTTACAGTTAGGATCTGCTTCCCTCAGAAGGTTCTTCTGAGCATTTTGCAAGCATTGTAAAGCCTGTTAGTCAGGAGTAACTTGCAAGTATTGTGGGGAGAGTATGTGTGTGCATGTGCGGGGGGGGGTGTCATATTTTAATCTGATTGAGTTTTGTTCTATTGCAACAGGCTCATCACACTTGTAAATGGTTACCTGACCTCAGCCTTCACAATGAAGTAGAAAAGAGAAAGTAGCATAAACATCTGAATAAGCTTATTTAAAACCAGGCAGTCATTTTCACTATATCGATATGGAGTTGAGTATACTTTTGCACATTCCTACAAGCACTGAGAAACAATGCTTGGGTGAGGTTTGCTCTCCTTTTTTTTGCACTTCCTCCACAATGTTATAAAAGGAAGTATGTCTATCTTATTGTCGAAGGCTTTCACGGTCAGAGTTCATTGGTTCTCGTACGTTATCCGGGCTGTGTAACCGTGGTCTTGGTATTTTCTTTCCTGACGTTTCGCCAGCAGCTGTGGCCGGCATCTTCAGAGGAGTAACACTGAAACGTCAGGAAAGAAAATACCAAGACCACGGTTACACAGCCCGGATAACCTACGAGAACCTATGTCTATCTTCTTTGAACATATTTGTGTGCACCTCTATTGTGGAAAAAGTGCACATAACTCTCCAGGGGAAGAAGCACATAACTCCCTTGTGTTTTACAGAAGAAGCACAAAAGGGAGAGTGATTCACCTGTGCTTCCTGTTTCAAAGCAAAAGGCTTTGAAGTTAGAGATGCCCTATGTTACCCAGCTGTACCTTCTCATCTTCAGTGAGTTCCATCCTGAACCATGGCCATTTCTGCACTAATTGATTGCAACATTTAATGAAACATTTTATCTTTTCATGTCCGCACCATTTCTCCTCCATTTGGTATTGAATACATTTTCCAATTTTGTAATCTCCGTGTTTTTTACAGTCACTTATATGACAGTGTTTTCCTTTTCTCCGTTTCAAAGACAACTTCCCCTGAGGTGCGGACATGTTTGAGATGCCATTCATTTCTCCATCCCTCCATTGTCCACACATACTTTGTTGCCCATCTCCCTCCTATTCTCCCTTCCCCCTCCCTTCTCCTCCTGCCAACCATTTCCCTGCTTTTTTAATTTAATGAATTTTAACTAGTGCAGTAGTGTGGGAGTGTTGGACTAACCCCCCCCCCCCGGTTGATCTCACTGCATACTCCATTTCGTAGGAGATATAACCCACAAAAGGAGCATGGTCTTGATATAGCATTGTCTGATATGGTTCCTGCACCAAACAATCCTGTGGACAGAATTTCCACCTCCCTCCAATTCTGCCTGCTCTTTATTTTTTGGAAATGTATTGTATTTTGACTAGCGCATGGATGTTGTAGCATAGGACTAATTCCCCCCTCCCCAGCTAATTTATTTCCATCATGCAGGAGCATTTTAAAATGATTTCCCAACTGAAGCTACGTATGTTCATTGATTACAATGGAATTCAGTTAGAGTGGTTCTTATAGAAGATAAACCTATCATGTCTTTTAGCTTTGGTAGTTCAATGGATTGTCTCATCATAGGGTTTTCAAGGTAAAGGTTGGTCAGAAGTGGTTTACCACTACCTTCTTCTGCGCAGTACTAACCAGGGTTAGCTATAGTGGCACTGCCATTGTCTACGAAAGATCCTCTACCAGTGTCACCTTCCACTACTGCTGCTGCCCAGTAGCTAACCTTCAGGGATTCCTCTGCCCCCATCCCCATTGGAACTGCCTGTTCTCTTCTGCGGATGTGGCCACTGATCCCTTAAGGGGGTGGATGCATCTTTGTCTGGTGTCTCAGCTGTGACCATTCCGTCTTGAGTGACTCTGCTAGGAGTTTAGTCTCTTGATAGAGTCTAGAACCCTTACGGTATTGCTCTCAGCTTCCCTGACACACACAAACCCCCTCACCATGTTAAGGTGTGCATCCAGAAGGGGTATTGACTCAAAGAGATGGACTGACTCAATAAAGGAAGCCACAGCCTTCAGTTTGCAAGATCTGAGCAAGGCTGTCAAAGATAGGACATTTTGGAGGACTTTCATTCATAGGGTCACTATGAGTAGGAAGCGACTTGATGGCACTTAACACACACAGTTCAATGGAAGCTCCAATTTCTGAAAGAGTTTGTTTCTGAATACCAGTTGGCTGAGGAGAAAGGCTGAGCTTTCCCATCCTACTTGTGGGTGGGCTTTTCTAACCATGCAAGCAGAGCCGCTTAGGAGCCAGTGTGACCCTAGCACCAGTGTCCCTGTCACTTGCACCATCCAAAGTGTCACGGATATCAGTGCAGGGAGACTTACACCGACTCTGGTGGGGGGGATGTGGCAGCACGAGCCTCATGTGCCAATGCTACCTCCCCGGCAGCGTTTTTCAAGTATGAGTGCTTGCTCTGGCATCCAGGGGGGTGTTCCTGGGGAATTCCCATGGGCACAGCTGCCTTTAGGCAGTTTCCAAAGCCCTTTTGTCCCAGGAATGCACCATTTTGCAGGCATCAAGTTACACCTGCAAAATAGCTGGTGTAGTCCCGTGAAACTCAATGGGCGAATTTCACAGGGTTTTGTCAAAAGCCCCTTTAAAAAATTTATTTTCAGGATGGGAAGCCTCCCAGGAGGCAGTGTGATGTGCCAACCCCGGCCATCAACTAACTGTGGTTGAGGAAAAGCCAGTCGAAATTAAATCCATCGAAGATGGAGGTCCTTTGGTTCAGCCAGAGTAGCTCTGGGGTGGGGTGCTGACTCCCAGCTCTTGATGGCATGCAATGAACACCTACATCTGCTGTCAAGAGTCTGGGTGTGATCTTTGATGCCTCCGTATCAATGGAGGCTCAGGTCACAGCCGTAGTCAAGGTGGCTCCTCACAGGGTCTTCGCTGTGGGAGCATATAACACCAGTGTTGAAACAGATATACTGGCTCCAGGTGGAGTATCGGATCAGGTTGAAGGTGCTGTTTTTGACCTTTAAAGCTTTACATGGCCTGGGACCTTCGTTCCTATGGGACCGCCTCTCCTGGTATGCCCCCCAGAGAGCTTTAAGATCTATAAATAATAATCTGCTGGTGGTCTCTGCCCCAAGGAGTATGTGGCTGTCCTTGACATCAGGGCCTGGCAGGACCTTAATGAGTTCTGCAGGACCTGCAAAACGGAACTATTCTGCCAGGCCTACAACTGAGGGCAGCCACATGTTTTACATCATTGCAAGCCTCCCCTCCTCTCTCTCCCCCCCCACAATTGTGTGATTGAGGGGTTACACTGCCTGGCTGGGTCAGCAGCGACTGCTATTCCCTGGTTTGAGAATGACGTCTTGATTTTATCTTATTTTATCTTATATTTATGATTAGTTATTGTAGTTTTCGCTGATGTTTTTATGTTTTTAAAATGTTGTTACCCGCTCTGAGCCCAGCCTGGCTGGGAATGAAGGTGGGCTAAAAATGTAATAAATAAATAAACTACCCCCCCCCCTTAAGATTGGGCTGCCCGGCATCTAGATGGCAACTGATAGAAACAGGGTGCTTGACAAAAATGGGTCTGATAAGGCAGAGTTCATATGTTCTTATGACAAATGAATTAACAAATGAATAGCAAAAAGTAACTGATTAATAGCAAGAAATAACCCCCCCCCCCCAGGATTACTACACAGGGAAACAAGTGCTATCCACATCCTAAAATTAGGGCAGTTCATTCGAACTTCTGGTTTTCTGACTATTCGTGACATTTAAAAAACCATTTAAAACTCTATAAGGTCTATGAATAGCTCTGGTTGATTTATTCAAACCAAAACAATGCAGCATCTAAATTAGTTTAGCATACATTTGACATTCCCATCCATTTCAATTTCTTTCTGCAGGGAGACTTGGAATGAAGGAATCCCACAAAGCTGATGAGCTTTCAGGGCACAACACTTTTCAAAAGCATTTTAAAGAAATCAGTGAGAATCAAACCATCTGGAAAAGACAAAATCCACTTCTTACCATCAAGCTGGCATTGGGACTTCCATCCACGCTTTCTAACAGCCTTTTAAGCATATTTTAAGAAATTGCATAACTTATAAGCAGGAGTCATGACTGCAATGGCTTTCAAGGCGATGGGTCTAAATTAGCCTATAACAGGACTGGTTTGCAGACCTTCAGCTCATTCCTGAGGAGGAGGGAGCTGTACTGGGGCCGAGAGCAGCGCAGCAAAGGTGCAGTGGGGCCAGCTCCTAGGCAGTTTGGAGTGCGGTGGCCCTCCAAGAAAAACCATCAAAATGCTGAAAATACATAAGGCGTGGTGGCCACACCAGGACACAGGGGCCGTGTTAGGCAGCATGAGAGTGGGGAGGCAGACATCCGGCGGTGGGGAGGAGCGAGGAGTGGAGGGGCAGCAGTGGGCGCAGCCAGCCGACCAAGAGATCCGCCCTTGTGCAAGAGACTATGTGCAGGAGAGGTTGAGGCTGGAGGGGGGGCGGCATGGGACTTCATCCGCCACCTAGAGAGGGCAAATGAGTCTCCAGTGACAGTGGCCTCCCGTTAAGTCCCTAAGCGCTTGCCTGAATGGTGTTCAGGGGACCAACAGTGGCCAGGACACAATTTGCACATGTGAGGTTTATGTTGCTCTCGGGTTGACTGGCCCAGAGTTGGTGGCTGGACACCCGATTGATGGCCATGCAGCATGTCAGGGTATGGGCAGGCGGCTGTTTTGCCAGTTGTCAGAGGATCAGAGGTTTCCACAGGGGTCTGAGAAGTCTCATTTCACTGGGGAAGGGGGTCATCTCACACTGCGGTGACCAGAAGGTCGGCCCCGACACCAGGGACTCTCTTTGACAGAGACAAAAGTTTGGAGAGTGCTGAGGCAGGGGGTCCACATTGATGCTTCGCCAAGGAGTACCCCTCCATTCCCCAGTCAGTAGAGACAGCCAGCAGGCGGGCTGTCAGTTGGTTCTTGGGGTGAGAAGGTCAGTGCTGCTGAAGGCTGGTGGAAAGAGCTGATTGGCAGCCTGGTGCCTCAAAGTCTGGGGTGTCTGCCCGTCTCTGCCTCACATGGCATGATTTCCATGCAAATGAGCACCCCAATTGAGAAAACCATCTTAATTACTAGGGATTAAGGGCAAAGATAACACTTCTAGTGGTGGCAGCTGGCAACCTGTGAGCAGATCTTCACAAGATGCTGTCCATCCACGATTACAACAAGTGGTCACGGTGTGGGGAAAGAAGGCCCCAAATTGGAGCATCTGTCATTTTGAGCACTGATCGACATGGGGAGAGTTGTAATATTGGAGCTAGTCGGAGTCACGACCAAGGCATCTCTTTTGAGGGATGAGAAGTCCTTCTCAGAAGGCATCATAGTGGTGATAAAAGCTGCTGTTTTTAGGTGGAGGATTTACCCCTCCGAACAGTACTGGGTTAGCCCCAGCTTTTAAATGGTAAGCTGCCCATCCATATCAATCCACTGAATGGAGGTGGATCGTTTGGTCTGACCAAGTTTGCTCCAATAGCACGATCCCAACTTCACCAAGGCCCCAACTATGGGGCCCGACCCAAACCTGTCAAAGATAGAAGGGGGTGCGGCCTCCGAGCTGACAATGTGGCTAGACACGAGTCAGCAAGACAGGTCTGGCCATTCAATCTTGCGGCTCAATGGGAATCCCTGATGTGTAGTTGATCAGATTCCCAGATGCTAGCACAGGGCCTTCAGTGGGTCTGGATACTTCTGTCACTGCCAATTGCAGGGGTTTATGTGGCTTGCTGACAATGGGATGGCCAGGCCATGTCCAGTGGGTGTTGACCATGGACCATAGGACTGTCAGGCCCACATGGCCCACCACCCATTGAGGAGCAGAACTCAGCCAGAACATGTACAGCCCCCTCGCTGCCCCCATGGCACTCTCCTCATGCTGCCCAACGCCCCCATCACCCTCACAGGGGCCACCTGAAGGCGCTGTGGGGGCTTCATGGGGATGTCAAGAGGGGGAGACTGGGAGGGGTGGGGGCTTAGACAGGACATCATGGGGGTTAAGCCATATGGTGCTCTCAGAGTGGTGTTGTGGCACTCAGTGGCCATGGCCAGGGAAACAATTGCTGGGGGGGGGGGCGCCTTGCCATCCTGCCAAAGCTCCCAGCTCATGCTATCCTGGCATCCCTTGCATCACAGGCCTGACCTTCTCTGACACCCATCTGCCCATCCCAGAAGACATGGACTCAAGACCTTGAGGCAGAAGGGATTTATTCGGTGGGGGAGAACTGACAACTCTAGGCTTATGGAGCTGGGCACGGGGCCAGTTTTATGGGTCGGATGGTGCTCTAGAGGTGTCCAAGAAAATCTTCCTGGGAAAACTCATCCACACATTGTGTGGACATGAGTCTCCCAGGTGGGTTTTAGTTCGAAGTGAGATCCCAGGTAGGGAGGGGGACAGCCCTGGTCGATCGCCCCCGATGTGAGAGTGGCCAGCCTCATGCCAAGTCCCATGGGCAGACTCGTGTGTGGGGCGTGGAACCACTCCCTGCAAGGGGGTGCCTTACATCAGTAAGTCCCACCCGGGGGAGGAGGTGTGAAAGCTCTAAGTCCGCACCTTGGGGAGCTGTCCGACAGCATTTCAAGTAGCGTAAGCCTTACCTGTCTGAGGTGAGGCTTGAGAGAAGTGGTGCTTATGAGGGGATTACCCATCAAGCCAGGGGCCACCTCCATGGGGGTACAGCTATTTCCTGGGAGCTCCCATTGGCCAGTCACTTGGTCAGATTTCAGAGACTTCAGGGAACAGTGGGAGGGGCAATGCTGAGGCAAGCTTTCCCCTCGGGGAGGCGATTGCATGGGGCTCTATGGGCTGTGCCAGCTAGGGCTGTTGAAAATAAAAAAATTCGGTATAGTTCAGATTCGGCCGAATTCGGCCCGTCTGGATTCGGTACACGCCGAAGTCCGAACTCCCCCAATTCGGATCCGTTAAATTCGGCGAGAAATTAAAGTTCGGCAAAATATTTGGCCGAATATTGCCATTTAAATTTTAAACAATCACTCTTGGCCTCCCGCGGCTGCGGGGGGGGGGTTAGAGCTGGACGTTCAAAACTTTCATCATTGCTTCTTGTGACCGTTATTGAAAGGACCGCTAATTTTGGTGACGATGGGGTCCTAGGGAGGCGAGATATGGATCCTGGAAGCCCTCCCCCAATTGCCCATTGCAAAGCATAGACCGTCCGTGACTCGGCTCGGCTGCATTTGCAAATGATGCAATGCAATACATTGGACTGAGAGAGCCCATGAACTCAAGTGGCACCCAAGCACCGGGGGGTGGGGGGTGGGATGGGAACGCGGGAGCCCCGGCGGCGAGAGGGTCCTCCTCGCACCTCCGCACGGAGACCGCTCGCCCTTCTCAAGCCAACCTGGGGGGGGGAGGCTAGGCCGGACCGTGGAACCCCAAGCAAAGCAACCACCCGCACAACACAAACACCACAAAACACCCTCAAACCAGTTCCAACTGATGAACTCGGGTGGATCTCTCAACCGCACCAATTCTGCTGGCTGGATCTCTCGCCACCAAAATGGAAGACAGTGGGGAAGGGAGGGATGGGCGGGCGTTTTAAACTTTCTCCTGGCCAGTTCAAAATTTCAAATCAATGCTCTGATTGGCCATGAGAAGAATCTGCTGGGCTACCATTGGCCGCGGGAGAAAGCAGATTGCCAACGGGCAGATCAGCTCCTGCGCATGTGTCTCTGCCGAACCACCGAATTCACTGAATTTACTCGCCGAACTCGCCGAACATGAAGAGTTCGGCCTCCCGGATTTCTCCCATTTTGGAGTTCGGATCCGTCCGAACAGAAAAGCGCCGAATCGAGGAAAATTCGGTTGATTTTCAGTTCGGGCCGAACTGAATCGACAGCCCTAGTGCCAGCTACATGCCTAGCATAACGTTACAGTGCAAAAAGTGGGTGTTACTTGGCCGAAAGCCCTTAGGAACAGGACCACTGCTGGAAACACCTCCGGGGAGGCCCCTTTTGATGACAGTGGGGGCTCCAATGCCATTTTGGCACTGGCATGGCGATTACGCTGCTGCTCCAGTGATGGCACTCACTGCCGCCCCATCGCACTGGCCTAACTCCTCCTCTGCCGGAGCCTGTGCCAGTTTAGATGGTGCAAGTGGCATTTGCACCGGCGCAAGCCCTTTCCTGCCTCCTAAGCCCATTCAGCCCCCACCCTCAGAAATGAGCTGTAACTGACTGTCCTCACTGTATTCTCTTGTGCCATTTAGTAGATGAAGATCATGAGTAGATGAAGATTTGTTCATTCATTCCACAGGCATGTAAGCTGTTCAGTGTAAACTAAGGATAACTATAACTATATATATATATATAAATATTATATATATATATATATATGTAAAATATTTTTTTCTACTGAAGAACACTCCACATCCCCTTAGGGACTGGCTTATTCCATTTCTCATTATACACCTGGAATCTGTCTGGTGAGAAAGAGCCGCACACATTTTTCAGCTACTTTTACTTGGCATCTCAGCAGGTGCTGCCACTGCATAAACATTACTGTCTGTGACACTCAATCTGCCACAATGACTTTAACAGTTTAGCATCAGATGTGAGTTGAGGAGGAAGCTTTCCATGTAAAGTGAAGCTGGTGGATGCTGGCTTTTCTAACCAGTGTTGCAGGAAAAAAAACACTCTTGCTTGCCTCAGTTTGCAGGCAATATCATCGTTTTAAAAGTCCAGCTTTGATTCACAGGCTTCACCAAAATAATATTTGCCCTAAGCACCATGGACATGATTGGCTGGGGGTTCCTACCAAGTTCAGTTTTATTCTCCTGTTCAGGCCTTACAATGCAGTCCCATACAGAGTTACTCATGAATAAGTGATTTCATTAAGCTTAGACTGGAATAACTCTGCGGCCCTGTAAGTGTACTAAATCAAGCAAGGCTAGAAAAAAATTTTTTTTCTAGGTCTGAACTGAGGCTATAGCCACATATAAGAATACTGTCATGTCCATATGATAATCCTACAGATGGAACCATCTGCTTTCTCAAATGAGCATTAGCGCTGCGTGTGTTAACTTGGTTTCATGGGAAGGACATGGAAATGAGGTATGTCAGAACAATCATAGTCTGGATGTATATGTGTATATATGTGTGTGTGTGTGTACGTGCGCGCGCACGCGCACACACACACACACACATAGTCATTAAAAACAACCTTGTCCTGTTTCATTAAATGTATAGAAACTATTCATTAAAAAAATACAGGAAAAATGGTAGGCATAGGAAGGGTTAAGAATCTCCTCCTCCCTCCCGCTGTTCCTACTCTGAAAAAGCTTTATATTTATATTAACTGGTAAGCTTTTGTTTAGCAAATTCAAAGGCAATTAAACTGTTTCACAACAGCCTGGATATGCCTATCCTATCCAACATCAGACAAAAAACAAGCAGCCATTTTTTGAATAAAATTAAGAGTCAGAGTTGTCTTCAATTGCTGCTTCATGTAGAGCGGATTACAGTAAGTCAATCTGGAAGTTATTGAAGCATGGCTGAGCATGGCTTAGGGCCAGACTAGATGTTATGTCTGCCACAAGTCAGGTTGGGGTTGCCCAGTATGTTTTACAGACAGAGGAACGAATGTTGCCAAGCACTGCAGGGCCCGATTTGACTTAGGAACATGGCTTAGGAACAGAGAATGGAGTGGGGAAGGAGCCTTCCCTCTGTGCCTTTTTCCCAAGCTAAAATTTCCCCAGGCAGGCCTATTTCCAACCCAACCCATGGCAGACATAATCTCTAGTTTGGCCCAGTTTGGTCCTATGAAAGAGAATGGCCAAGAGCCAGAGGCAAGCCAACTTACTGAGCCTGGTGTCCCAGGAGGAAGAATGGAGGCCAATAGGTAGAGAGGAAGCGGCCCTGAACCCAGAGCCACTTTCGCAGCCACAGCCTCAAGAGCAAGCCACCCTGGGCCCAGTGCTGCCACTGATGCTGGAAACCAGGCTGGAGGCATGGAGCCCCAAATGCCTGTTGCCTAGGAACAGTGAGTCACTGACAGAGCCGGGGTGGGCCCCTGGACTGCAGCTGACTCCCCCTTTGAAGAATGGGGACAAAGGCTGAACCCATTGGCAGCCAGCATGTGAAACTGCTTCCATGCCCCAGCTGATGACATCATCGGCCAGTGCCAGAAATTGGCAATTGGCATTAGTCAAACCAGTGAATCACATGGGGTGAGCCAGGAGATGGCTACCTGGGACCTCCCAGAGCAGGAGGTGTGGCTCAGCCGAGCCGGAAACAAGATGTCGGGGGAGATGGATAAGTAAAAGGGGTAGAGTGATTGGTCTAGAATGGAATAAGGGGGTACATCTGGGGCCAGGAGGAGGAATAAAAGAAGGGCTTTGAATTCAGGTGGGGGAGGAAGAGAGGGGCACTGAGCCTGATAGAAGGACTGATCCCCTTGGGGCAAGAGGGAAGGACCAGCAGTGCCTTAACCCACGTCCTCCCTGACCTATTTCTGAGGCTTGAAGGAAGACCTGAATCTGCGGACTTGATGGTGGAATGAACTCGAGCCAAACCAACAGAAGAGGGCACTCACAGAGAAGACAATCTGCCCACCAGATAGAGATGAGAGCAAAACTGGGTCTAAGATAACCCTTTGGTTTTTACTTGCTCAGAAAGAGTCAATTGGACCCCAGCTGTCTTGGATAAGTCAATCAGTATGTGCTCTGCTTCAACTGCATATCATTTGCCTATTGTCATTTTAAAGTACATGTAAGTGCAGAGGTGTCCTGATGGGAAGTACGTAATGGGAACATGTGCACTGGGTGCTTGTATCAGGTATTCAGAGAAGTTACAGCAAAGGAAGCCTTCTTCTCCTCATATTCAGGTTCTTCCTGCCCTCCTTGAGCTTCTGGTCCCAGAACAGCATGCTGCTTCTGACTCTGTGTTCCTGTTCTGATTTTGAGATGGCATTATCAGCTTCAGGACCCCTAGACTGCATATACAATCCTGGAGACTGCATCAGAGCTGTAAACTGGCACCTAATTCACAGTTCAGTTCCACAGATACCACACCATCTTCCCTTTCTTGCAAGACAATTTGTACTTGTGAGATATTCCTCCTTTGCCTTCCTTCAGGCATATTAGCATGCGCTCAACATGCCTAGAAAAAGAAAGTGTTTTCCCCTCATTCTGCATCAGATAATCAAGCCACTCACTCTCTGTGACCAACAAGAAAGAAAAAACGTCCCCCTCTATGAAACAAAAAATAATTTCAGGTAATATAAATCAATCCTTGAAAAGCTACCATGGATGCCCACAGGATGTCAGACATTTCCTTCTCAGTAAATTACAATGGGGGGAGAGCACCCAGAGACAGTAAAAAGGCAATAAAAAAGTATTTTAATTAAATTTGACAATAAAGCTAAGAGGAATCTGAAAAACAATGCTTGGTTATTACCCTCATCTTACTCTTTGAACATCCTCGGTATATAATCATCCCAAAGCAAACACTCAGCCAGTTGCAAATAATATCACCTCTCACCTCTTACTTTTTTTCTCCCATTCCTCTTATTTCATTTCTTGCAATACGATGAAGGATGCCAGCAAAAAAAACAAAAAAAAAACCTGTTTCTTGATTCAATCATCAGTCTGCAATTCAGAATTAGAGGTTGCTATATCACTGTCAATGAAAATGCTGAAAAATAAGTAGAACCCTCTGATAAAGCGTTCATTTATTAAAAAAATAAATAAATACTGTTTTAGTCCGGAAACTGTTATTTTAAGCTCTCAATGGTCTATTTGTATGGTCTATGCTTTTATGCTGGGATGGGTTTTTATGCTAGATATTAATAGCTTTTAATCTTTTGTTTTTTATTGTTTTTATTTTGTAAACCACCTTGAGCAGGTCCCAGGAGGAGTGACGTGATCATTTTCTAAATAAATAACTAAATAAATTTCTTTGGGTTCATTACCCTATTAAATGCATCAAAATTCTCCTTTCTTTAGTTACAATTGTGAAAATGGACTTAAGTTTTCTTCAACTTTCCAGATTATTTGGGATCCATCGCCATATGGATTGATGGTAATTCCTGGCATTTGTAGAAGCTTAGGTGACATGAAATGTATTTATATGTTGTAAATGCAACTCAAGTTATATATTGTTTAATTTTCTTAAGAAGTTTCAGGGACAACTATTAGAGAATCATTTTTCTCATGAGAAGAGAGTAGTGAAGACTTCATGTGACCATGCCAAGATATTTAGGTGGACAGCTAGAAACCTTTAACTTTGACTGGCACAGCTATTCAAGAAAGCAGTGGAGAAATCTTTAACGAGTTTCAAAACGGTCTTTCCCCCATAATTCTACCTCTTAAATGGCCAAAGGGTTTCAGCTAAAACATGCCAAAGAACTAAGCTGGAGGCAGGAAACATTTTAGCACAGATAATTAAAGTTCAGCAAAATTATAAGCTGCTGAAAATATTACCTTGCAATAAACAGAAACTATCATTCAGCTGAAGCTATACCTGTAGCATAACCTGTGTGACAATGGAAAGCAATTATATTTCATAAAGACTTGAAAACTGTCCAAAAAAACATGAAAACAGTGGTTAAATGGTCTAGAAAAATGCTCATCTTTTAATTTCTTCAAGTACACTTCTATAAAGAAATCTGGACCCCTGGTTGTCTATCAGCATCTGATCACCTTAAGTTACACTGCCTTATGTTCAGTAACAATGGCCTCTATCATACTGCATATTTGTATACTAGATCACATAATGGAACTGTGGGTATCTGTATTATCCATACAAATGTCTATAATCATATTGAGAATCTCTATAATCTTTTCCCTCAATTATATTTTACAAAAGGTATATATGCGCTGAGTAAAGAGCAATTTTTAACTTACTTTACATGGGGTTTTTGTTGGACTATGGAGGTATGAGAGCTAATAAGAGCTCTTACTCATCTCTGTTCAGCATTTCTTTATCAAACTTCCATTTATTTCCTATGCCTGTAACAAATTCTATTTTTTTCAGCCAATGTTCTTTCTACTACAGAATGTCAAGGACAAGAAATTGCACTAAATGTGTGCACAGCTCCTGCACTAAAAGCAACAACACAGTAACAAAGACTGGGGCGCGGGGTGGGGAATGGCCTGTAGTTTGAAACTTCCAATTACAGCTAAATTAACCTTTAGGCTACTTTCCTATAGACGTTGACCACAACTTGGGAGCTTTCAGGCTACTGCCACGGTCTATTGAACTAGCAAAGTACACTCTGTTTTGGATGCTGTGATAGACAAAGCCAAGTACATCCCCTTTTTCAGTACCTAACAATCCCTTTTGTACTCTGGTGGTCTGGAGAGAAAGCAAAAACAATCAGTCAGGAAGACTTGGAGGGAGGAGCAGAGGGAAAAAGTTGTTGAATGAAAGTTTGAGTCAGATAGGATTTAGAGGTTCCTTAAGCAGGTCTTTCTCCAGTCACTTGAGGTGAAAGTATGATGGCCTGGTGCAGCAGTAACACACACTGGTATATGGATCTCATATGTAGTCTTTCTGGGTCAGGTCTGTCCCCTAGAGTAGGGGTGTGGCTAGGCATGGGAAATTCCCAGAGATTTGGGGGTGGTCCCTGGGATGGGTGCAGTTTGGGAAGCAGAATCATGATGCCATAGAGTCTACCCTCCAAAGCTCCCACTTATTCCAAGGAACCTCATCTCTGCAGCTTGGAGATCAGTTGTAATTCTGGGAGATCCTCAGACCCTACCTGGAGGTTGGCAAACCTATAGGGTTGCCAACCTACAGGTACTAGCTGGTGATCTCCTGCTGTTACAACTGATCTCCAGCTGGAAGAGATCGGTTCACCTGAAGAAAATGGCCACTTTGGCAATTGGACTCTATGGCATTGAAGTCCTTCCCCTCCCCAAACCCTGCTCTCCTTAGGCTCTGCCCCAAAAACCTCCCGCCGGTGGCTAAGAGGGACCTGGCAACCCTACAAACCTAGGTGTGCTATGGAGTATATTTATATATTATAAATATATCTTTGTTGTATATTTATAAACTAGAAAAATGCCCATCATTTTTATGAGTAGTGGAAAGACAGGAGGGCCCATATATTATAAAGAACTCAGGGAAATATAGCAATGGCCTCATATAGCTCACCCTTCCCTTTCACAAGTCATTATCTCTCCACTTCAGTCACCAATATATACAGGGACAATACAGGCCTACCTCATAGGTTTATTGTATGGAATACTAATACAACATTAATTAATTAATTAAATAATATGTAAGTTCTATAATCAATTAATACCTGGGGGCTAACAAGGCCTTTAACAAAGCATTACTCTTATGGGGGGAAATGAATGGATCTTTTCTGAGAAATAACATAACTCGGAAAACAGCTACCTAACTAGAGTTACCAGCTGAAGGTGGGGAAATTCCTGGAGATTTGGGGGTGAAGCACGGGGAGGGAAGGGTTTGGAGAGGGAAAGACTCTCAGCTGGGTATTAATGCCATAGAATCCACCCTCCAAAACAGCCGTTTTCTCCATGGGAGCTGATCTCTGTAGTCTGGAGACCAGTTGTAATTATGGGAGATCTCCAGGCCCCACCTAGAGGTTTGGACCTATATATAAGGTTGCCAGCTCCGGGTTGGGAAATACCTTGATATTTTGGGGGTGGAGTCTGAGGGCAAGGTTTGGAGAGGGGACTTCAATGCCATAGAGTCCAATTACCAAAGTGACCATTTTCTCCAGGGGAACTGATTTCTATCGCCTGGAAATCAGTTGTAATAGTAGCAGATCTCCAGCTAGTACCTGGAAGTTGGCAACCCTAGTACAATGCTATAGAGTTCACCTCCCAAAGCAGCTATTTTCTTCAGGTGATCTTCAGCCACCACCTGGAGGCTGGCAACCCGACCCATATACCTAACCTCTCTGTATTCACATTACCCCCCCAGCTTCCTGTTTTTGTATATTTAAATCCTCACTTTAGTGGTACACACACACACAGAGTGTCAGCATTGAGATACAACTAGGAAATAGAAACTGGGCATTTTAATATAGATATGCTAAAGGGATTATTATTTTATTTAACAGCATGCTAGCTGCCATGGTTCTGATATTATTCAAACAAATTAATGCCTGCAACAGTAGTAGAGAACGTTACACAGCCCTGCAGGAAAGAGGATGCCTTGAACAATTCCCATTTTAGATTACGTGGAGAAATTGCATGTTTAAAGCTGAATTTACATGCTGAATGCAAATGTTTGTGACTGAGTTAGCATATCAAACTGGTGCAGCTGTACACAATTAGAGAAAAATGTGGCTTATATTCCAGAGAACCCCTCTTTATACTGGATCTACAATATGTTTGTTTTGTTTGGCAGTATATCACTTCTTTTCCACATGTGGGAATGTTTGTATTACCAGACACGTTAATTTAAAAGCGATTTGTTTAAGAAAAAGAGGGGGGGAATCTTTGAAATTCAAAATAGAAATGACAAATGGTTGAGACAACAATTTGGGTCTGGATCTGGGTAAGGGCAGCAAGAGCATTTCATAAATACAGATGTAAATTCAGTAATGTTGATAGTCAGGAATGTGACGGCAGGAGTAAAATGCCATTTGGCTGCACATGTTTTAGTCAATGGCTAAATGATGTCTTTCCATTGTCAAATCTCAGAAAGTGTCAGGGCTCTATTAAAGGTCCCTATTCAAATCAAGCAGAAGAGAACACAGATGGAATACAAATACGCAGCGGAGGAGGAGAACAGAGTTAGCGAAGTGTGCAGTTGGAGAGATTGATGTTGATACCCTTCACTGCCAAGTGAAATGCCAATAATGCTTGTATAGCATTTTGTGAGGGCAATGGGAGTATTGATTCCTGAGCAATAATAAAGAATGAAGCAGTTCTCCCAGGTATAAAAATATTGGCAACTGTTACAAAGAATTGACTCATAGAAGGCTGAGTGCTGGCCTATCTTAATACAAATAATTCAGGCTTCAGAAGGATTTTCAAGAGCAGCCAGGCATGGTCCTTAGACACCTTCTCTGCTATTAATTTACCTGCAGCTTTCACAAGCCTCTCAGTCTATTGGCCAATTGGTCTACGAGGTACAGGGACAAAATGGATTTCTGAAGGCTTGTTGAGAGACAATGTGAAAAACAGACAGCAGAGCCATGCCTCTTTTAACATGTAAACAACAGAGGGGGAAAGAGGGACACTCATGCTAATGTACCTTCTTAGCATTTATAAGAGAAATATACAGCACCCACAAATGGTACTCAGACCATTGCAAGATTCATTCAGAGTTACAATATTTAGACTTCATTTTACTGGTTTTCTTTTGTCCCACATCTCAGAAACTGTAGTTCTCTGAAGCTATGCTGAAAGCTTGGGGGCTCTACCCCCAAAAACGCGCCCCCTGCAGCCACGGAATGGCTCGAATGTGCACACACACCCCAAAGGGGATCTCTCTCACCCACAAACAGATACTCTCTCTTTCTCTCCCCCGGCTGCGCAGCAGCTGGGCTCTTGCACTCAAGACCCAGCTTGGCCTCCGATTGGCCACGGGAGAATGCTGCTTACTAACTGACGGTTATGCTGCTGCGCCGAACCCCGAATTTGCTGAATTTATTCGCCGAACACCTTGAACTCGTTGAATTCGGCTCCCCATTTTCCTGCCTTTTTTTAGTTCGGTTCCATCCGACCTAAAAACCACCAAATCAGGGGAAATTCAGCTGTTTTTTGGTTCGAGACGAACTGAATCAACAGCCCTACACTGGCTGCTCATATTTAGCTTACAGTCCACCCAAAACCCAAGGTCTTGTTCGTACACACCGCTACCTAAAAGTGTATTCCCTATCCAGTATTCATGCTTCTCATTTTTATTACCCAGATGTAGAACACTGCACTTCTCCTTGTTGAATTGCATCTTGTGGTGTAGTTGTTAAGAGCAGTGGTTAGGAGTGGTGGACTCTAATCTGGAGTACCAGGTTTGATTTCTCATTCCTCCACATGAGTGGTGGACACTAATCTGCTCAACCGACTTGGTAGTCCTGTTTTTTTAAAAAGGGAACAAAAAAATAATCCATCTAATTATTGTCCAATAAGCTTACCCTCTGTCATAGGCAGACTTTATGCTAGCCACCTAGCTAATAGGTAGGGCTGCCAACTGCCAGGTAGTAGCAGGAGATCTCCTGCTAATTCAACTGATTTCCAGCTGATAGAGATCAGTTCACCTGGAGAAAAATGGCTGCTTTGGCAATTGAACTCTATGGCATTGAAGTCCCTCCCCTCCCCAAACCCCACCCTCCTCAGACTCTGCCTTAAAAATCTCCTGCCAGTGGCGAAGAGGGACCTGGCAACCCTACTAATAGGCTGAAAACATGGATGGAGTACTCAGACATCTTAAGCAATGCCCAATAAGGATTTAGGAAAAACATTCTTATTTGCACCATTTCTTCATGTTATCATCACTGGCCAGCAAATACACAAGAGGAGCTGGTGGGGTTCTGTATCCTTCATTTATTGATCTTTGTGGTACATTCAATTCCATATCTCTTGTTAGACTTTGGGAAAAAATCTTTAATATGGACTTGTCTGGCAGATTATTGATCCTTATTAGGAATTTATATTCTGAAAATCTTATACAGATTCATATACCAGGTAGCTCTACCCTCTCAAAACCAATCAAGGTAAAAGGCAGGGCTGCATCCTGGCCCCACATCTATTCAATTTATATATAAATTACTTTCTACCTAGCCAGGATTGTAAATCCTGTTCTCCTCAGCTAAGTGGCCAGCCAATACCATACTTAGAATATGCAGACGCTCAAGTATTGTTAGCCAGTACACTCCCAGTGAAGCGGGTCGTGCTGTTCAGATGATAGGCTCTTAGAATGTATCACTTACTGAGAAGTGAAGGTATCTTATTCAGCCAATCATCGAGTAAGCAGGACTCAACAACTTTACTTACTTTTAAAAAGCAAGTCTTTTTATTGATATACTTCTAGTAAAATATGTATAAATGCAGATTATCAAGTCTTTAACACTTCTATACAAACTCTTATCAAAGTACAATGTATGTATGTACAATATATGAAGTAAAAGCAAGCAAGTCTTACATACTATTAAGCCATACATACCATTCAGCCTTTTTCTGAGAGCCTTTTGGAAGGTTCTGATTCTCTGGGCTTACTGTGGCTGTATTTATACTATTTTAGACTCATTAAGAGTGAAGGGGGATTTTTATTCCCACTTTCAGGCAACATTCTTATCCATCAGGAGGGATACCTTTTATGCCCTCTTTCAGATAACATGAGCAGTGCAGTAATGTCTTAGTTGCAGCTGTTCAGTTCCCCATGACCATATATGGGCTTCCTTTCCTTTCAGTCTATTTTGCTCAAAGTATAAACAATCATTTCTGAGTTTCATGATCACATTGTATAGTTAATTTTTATACCATTCTCATCATTATTACAATACGCATTAAATGAGACCATTTAGAAATATATAACACAATATATAACTGTATAAATCATAAAACACAATTATTGTTTACATTGTAACATGCAACCATCTGGTTAGTAGAAAATATAGTCTTCAGCAAGATTTACAAAAAGTAAAGATTTTTCTGCTCTTGAGATATGAGGCTATAAGATAGCAGGATTTTTCTGCTCTTGAGATATGAGCAGCTGACAGCTGACAGATGAGTCAGGAAGGGAAATTCCAGTTACATCTTTCTAGTAGATGGTAAAGGATAACTGTTCTTTTCCCTTTAAGGATAAGACCATGGTAAAATAATTATTTCCTGAAAGGATTCAGTCAGCTTATTTTAAAGACATTTGTATTTTATAAGCTGATGCCAGCCTTTTCATTACACAAACCTCTGCAGTTTATGTTCAGTTTTATATGTTGTATTTAAGCTCTACAGGGAATTAATTCTGCACATATACACAAAATACCATAATTATGTCAGAGACCGTGACACCAGGTATACTGAAAATTTTAAATGAGTTTTATGATTATTGCACTAAAGAATATTTTGAAATTAATTTTGACAAAACTAAAGTTTTAATCTTCACTAAATCTAAACTTTCTTATCCCTGCAGGGAAATTCTATAAAATACTAAGAAATGATTACCTCGGGGTCATGTTTATGCACTAACCTTCTTTGGACTTGCATATTCAGATGTTAATGCAAAAGTTTTGCAAAGGAGGGCAATTTGTACCCGCTGTTTTGATCCTAGATAGAGCAACCATACATTCAACTTTTAGATATGCTTCTCCAGTTTGGTACACTGGCCATATAGAACGTCTTGATAGTCTTCAACTTAAATTTTTTAGAAGCTTGCTGGGTATTCCGTGATATATCTCCTCCTTCACTATAAGGTTAGAACTGGGGCTCCCAAACTTATCATCTATTATAGATCATTCTGTCATTAAATTTCAGTACTCCCTCTTTGAGCCATCCACACCTCCTGACAAGTTTCAGTTGTTAATCTCAGATATCTCTGTGTCCACCTGGACTAGTAGGTTAGACAAAAGGTTTTCTCTTCCAATAGAGCAACTGAAAGTGCAAGGAATAGTACTCGGAAAGCAAGCTGTAAGCAATTACAAAATAAGATCTTAAATGAGGATTGGTTCTTAGTGTTTAAGGTTGCAAATCGTAAATGTTCACCTTGCTTCTTCCAGGAACCCTTCAACAAAACTTTCTCCTTGCCAGACAATTTCTACTGGTTAGAAATTCATAAGTTCAGATGAGCTTCCTTATTGGTGAGATATAATGCCCTAGACTCAGCCGAGACACAAGGGCAATACAATAAAATTACTGCAGAAAAACAAAAATGCCCATTTCACTGGATCAAATAGATTCCCTAGCCCACATTGTTTTACCATGCCCACAAAATAATATTTCACTAAATAAATATATCACTCCCTGGATAAAACAGCTAAAGACACTTTCTGAGAAGCAGATACTGCATTATCTGCTGTCAAATAGATCTATCAGTTGTTTGAGAGATGTGGCACCTTTTCTCTTCATAGTGTCAAGAAAAAAATAAATGTAATTTCCCCTTTTTAAAGTGAGAAATGGTTGATGGATAGCCAGTGGCTGTTAAATCTAGCAAAAGGAACTGGGTTGGTTTTCCCACTCCTACACATGAAGCCAGCTGGGTGACCTTGGGCTAGTCACAGCTCTCTTATAACTCTCAGCCCCACCTACCTCTCATCCCTACCTCACAGAGCGTCAGTTGTGGGGAGGAGAAGGGAAGATGAGTGTAAGCCTGTTTGATTCTTCCTTAAGTGGCAGAGAAAGTAGGCATATAAAAACCAACTCTTTTTCTTCACATCTGCCCACTTTTGCAATGTGTTCAGATCTCATTGAATTCTATCTCTATCTTCTGAGGTGTTCCCAGTTTGGTGTCATCTGCAAATTTAGTTAGTAGTCTCTTCACCCCCTCATCCAGATCATTTATAAAAATATTGAAAAGTACTGGGACCAGAACTCAGCCTGTGGCACCTCAATGGACACCTCCCTCCAATTAAATGAAATGCTATTGACAACCATTCTTTGGGTGTGGTTCTCCAACCAATTCCCTATCTACCTAACTATCCTAGAGTCCAGTCCACTGTCCTCCAGTTACCCATTAGAATAATCTTACCAAAGCCCCCCTCCAGCTAACTAACAACGGACCAACCTTAGATAAACTGGGGGCCTCTACATACTCAGGAGACTGTTCATGTAGGCAAAAAATAGTTGTATGTATTAAACAAAAGAGGAAAAAATGGCCACCTACCCCCAAACAGCCTGAAGCATGTCTTCCAAAAAATAAAATGCTGAGAGCAGTTCAATGTAATTCAAAGGTTAAGTCATGGTTATGACTACTATAACTGCATCAGATCAGAATAACAGTATATAGGGCTTCCGGTTCCTGTGCCGATCGCCGTGGCAGCTCAAGACTAGAGCTTCGGGCTCTAAAGCGGAGTGGGGGGAGGTTCCCCCCCCGGAACAACGACGCGGCTCCCCTGGAAGGAGAGGGGAAGCTGAATAGGCTGCCGGCTCGCGCCCCGACCAAGGTGCGCCCGCTGCCTCAAAATCGGCAGTGAGCGCCAGGAGGGGAAAGCGGATGAGTCAGCACCATTAGATCTGCAGGAGCCCGGGTGGCGGCGGAAACGGCACGGAGCAAAGTAAAAAGGTTTTTTTTTTCTAATGATTAACATTTGCTAACAACTAATTCACGGAGGTGTCTAATCTGTTATCTAAACAAGGAGAAGCATTTTTTATTCTGTTTTCTACACTCGCTAACCCTAACAAAGTGAAACTTGGCTTTTTGCCAAAGTGTTGCGCATTTAAAATTCCAGCTGTGCCACTTCAGACCTGAGAAGCATCTGACCAGGACTGAAAGCAAGTGAAACATTGGCAATGGAGCATTGAAGGAATATAAATGCTATATCCTCTCCAGAATTGATTCTTGACTTTTGATTTTTTCTGCTTGAAACTGAATGTTGTTTTGAAATAAAAGATGTTTAAACAAATATAGCTGAACTAATGTTTTAAGCAATAATTCTCACCCCCCCCCTCACCCTCCCTGGATTACAATAGCAGCCACCTCAAGTTTTTTACATGGAAAACAAAGAAGATAAAGTCAAAAAAGACACAGAAAAACATCCTAAAGTATTAATAAAAGAGACCAAACAGCTTCAGATTCAACAATCACTACAATTTAAAACAAGAGCTTCTGTCACCAGTCCTGCTCTTTCACCAGCTTCTTCTCCTGGAACAGAGACATCAATAACAGCAAAGATGACTAAAAAACCTGATGCCACTCTTAACTCTCTACAAGAACTGCTGACTAAAACACTCCAAGAGGTGACATCAGTTAAACAAGAGGTGACAGAAGTTAAACAGGAAATGGTCTCAATGAAGCAGGAAATGGAATCTGTTAAGCAAGGCCTAAATCAAAATGCAGTGGCTATTACTACACTTCAAGAATCCATCTCATCTTTAGCAGTAAAACAGGATAAGCTTGATGCAAAAGTTCAAAAGCAAGCAAAGGATAACAAAGAAACCAGAAAGAGGGTTGATGCTCTTGAATTGTCAATGGAAGCCTCCCAGGAACGTGAGAAATTGCGAGATGACAGTACTGCAATGTTGGAGTTGAAGATAAAGGAAAGTTGGATTCGTTTACGTGGTTTAAAAGAAAAACAGGAAGGTACAAACCTGAGAAATTATTTGAAAATATTGTTGGCTGATTTTTTACAGGAAGATGATGCTGTGGTTGAAGGTATGATAATTA
The DNA here is from genome assembly GCF_029931775.1 of Euleptes europaea. NCBI lineage: Eukaryota > Metazoa > Chordata > Lepidosauria > Squamata > Sphaerodactylidae > Euleptes > Euleptes europaea. The sequence goes on from NC_079315.1 coordinate 54,579,737, forward strand.
CAGCCTACAGAATGAACTCTGCTTATGCTACAAAAAATAAAGTTCCAAGAGATTGTTTGATTCAGCTTTTTTCCAGAAGTCATCGTGACCTAATTTTGAATAAACATTTTAACAACCCACTAACAATTGATGGGAATCCGGTGAGATTGATGAAAGAAATCCCTGGAAGACTGCTGAGGAAAAGAAAACTTTTTGCAGAGTTTGTGGAAAGACTGAAATACAATGGAATACAACATAGATGGGAATACCCCCAGGGAGTTTCTTTTATCTTCAAGGCTAAAAGAGTTAAGATCACAGATACTGTCAAAGTAGAACAATTCTTGCGAAGATATGAAGGGGAGCTACGCAAACCACCAGGCCAAACTTCAAGAGAACATGATGGAAAGGATCGTGCTGAAGAAGAAAAGGCAGAAGAAGCAACTGGGGGGGCATCATCCTCAGATGAGTGAGGAGTGGGGAGATGACTGAACAAAGGGGGGGAAAGGGGGGGAAGAGGGGAGGGCGAGAAAAGGATAATGGAAGTCTTTAAGAGAAAAAGAGAAATAACTATGGAAATTTGAGTAGGAGCTTATATTAATAATAAAAATGCTACAAATTGTATCTTGGAATGTTAATGGTTTGAACTCTCCAATTAAGAGGAAAAAAGTGTTTTACCATCTACAAAAGTCCAAAGCTAATATTTTTTGTTTACAGGAGACACATATATTACCAAAGGATATTCACAGGTTGGAGCAAACAAAAATGGGCAAATTATTCACTGCGTGTAATGAAATGAAAAAAATCAATGGTATTGCTATGTATGTCCCTTCAGTATTAGAACCTAAACTTTTATATAAAGATGTAGATGGGAGGATTTTAATTGTGGAAATTGTAATGGGATTTCAGAAAATAATATTAGTGGGTATTTATGCAACTAACATAAATCAGAAATTATTTTATTCTAATCTAGCGTCGATATTAGCAGAATACGCTAATGGGAAAATGATTTGGATGGGAGATTTTAATGGGGTAATGGTACCAAGATTGGATAGATCTACAAAGAAAAAAAAGAGTAAATATGAGGGTAAACTTCCAAGTATTTTTAATTATATAACAGATCAATGGGAAATGTTTGATATATGGAGATTAATGAACGGTAATAAAAAAGGGTATACTTTTTATTCATCAAGACATTGTTCCCATTCAAGAATAGATATGTTTTGGTTATCTAAAGATATTACAAGTTTATCTGAGGCTCCTGAAATTTTACCTAAGGTGTTTTCTGATCATAATGCGCTAATGTTAAGGATTAATATAGGTACAAAAAAAAAATCTTGGGTGGTAAATGAATATTTACTTAAAAATAAGAAAATTGTGGATAAATTGAAAATAGATATACAAAACTATTTTTTAGAAAATATTGATAAAGGGACATCAGATGATATTGTATGGGACGCAAGTAAAGCAGTACTAAGGGGTTTATTGATACAACAAAATTCGAGATGGTATAGAGAGAGAGAAGGTAAATAGAAGAAATTGTTAGAACAGATTAAACAAGAAGAGAATCTATTGAGAAAAGTACAAACTAAATTGCTTAAACAGGAATATAGAGATAAGATTAAAAATTTGCAATATCAATATGAATTTTTAATAAATGCGGAAATAGAAAAAAAAATTATGTATAATAGGCAGAAATTTTTTGAACATGCAAATAAACCAGGTAAACTATTAGCTTGGCAACTTAAGCATAAAGAAAAGAATTTACCTATAATAAGAATAAAGAGAGATGGTAAGGTTACAATGGATAAATGTAAAATTGTAGAAACTTTTGTGGACTATTACTCAAATTTATATAGACAAGGAGAGGTTTCAGAAAAAGAAATAGAGACATATTTGAACCAATTAGAATGGACAGGAATTTCACAAGAACATAAAGAATTATTGGACGCTAATATAACCTTGGAGGAATTAAAAGCAGTAATAGGTAAAAGTAAGTTGAATAAAGCACCAGGAGCAGATGGTTTTACAACATTTTATTATAAAGTTTTTATGGAACAAATCTCTCCACATCTTTTAAAAGTGATGAATAACTGTTTGCAGAATGGATCTATTCCAAATACCTGGAAACATGCAAATATAGTGTTAATTCCTAAACCAAACACAGACTTATTAGATGTTAAAAATTATAGACCAATCTCATTATTGAATAATGATTATAAATTTTTTGTAGCGATTCTGGCAAATAGATTGAAAAAAATACTGAGTCAGATTATTCATAAGGATCAAGCAGGCTTCCTTCCCGGAAGGCTGATCAGCCAAAATGTTAGAGTAGTAATAGATCTTTTAGAATGTGCGGAATTTAGCACTATACCTTTAGCAATGATATTTTTGGACGCAGAAAAAGCATTTGATAATGTAAATTGGAAGTTTATGAAAAAAGTATTAGAATATATGGATTTTGGAAAGAAATTCCAACTAGCTATTGAAAAGATCTATACTTACCAATCTGCTAGATTGTTGATAAATGGGAATATAACATCACAATTTGAAATACAAAAGGGCACCAGACAAGGTTGCCCTTTATCACCATTATTGTTTATAATAACGTTAGAAGTTTTATTGAAAAAGATTAGAAATAATGTAAATATTATAGGTTATAAGGTTGGGAGAAATCACTTTAAGCTTAAAGCATATGCAGATGATTTAGTTTGTTTTTTAACTAACCCTATTAGTCAGATTGCAGAATGGAAAAAAACGGTGGAGGTTTATGGAAAACTTGCAGGATTTAAAATTAATAAAAACAAAACAAAAATATTGGTTAAAAATATGACACTCTTGCAGCAACAAGAATTATCAAAAAATACTGGTTTTACTATAGAACAAAAAATAAAGTATTTGGGTATTCGGTTAGCTTCAAATAATTTTAATTTATTCAAAAATAATTATATAAAAACATGGCATCAAATTAATACAGACTTGAAAAACTGGCAAAGAATACCTTTATCACTATGGGGTAGAATTTCAGCTGTTAAAATGATGGTTTTACCCAAAATGCTTTTTTTATTTCAAAATTTACCAATAATTAAGGGGGTTAAAATATTTAAGATATGGAAAAAAGATATTTTAAACTTCTTGTGGAACAAAGGAAAACATAGAATAGCTTACAAAAATTTGATTCAACTAAGAGATATAGGTGGATTAGGCTTACCAGATTTAAAAACGTATTATGAAGCAGCATGCTTTGTATGGTTGAAATCTTGGATAATGTTAGAGGATACTGAATTATTAGAATTGGAAGGTTATAATTTACGTTTTGGATGGCATGCTTATTTATGGTATGAGAAAGAAAAAGTAAATAGAGATTTTAATATTCATTTTGTTAGAGCTGGTTTGTTTAAAGTGTGGAAAAAGTATAGAAAGATATTAGAAAATAAAACTCCTGGATGGCTCAATCCAGTGGAAGCTTTTATGAGAAGAGGAACTCAGCTGAATTTAGAAATGGATATATATAGAAATATTATTAACTGGAAAGAAGGGATATGGATTCTAAAAAGTAGAGAAGAACTGGATATAAAGGATTGGTTTCTATACTACAAAATAAGAGATATATTTAATAAAGATAACCAAATTGGATTCAATAGAAATAAATCAGAATTAGAGAAAATATTAATAAAAGGAAATAAAGGACTGATAGGTAGAATGTATAAATTGTTAATGGAAATTAATTTGGAACAAGAAAGGGTTAAACCAATTATGATTAAATGGATGAAGGAGCTAGGTTTTAACATAGATTTGGAACTATGGGAAAAATTATGGAAAAAAGAATTTAAATTTACAATAACCAATGAAATTAGAGAAAATCTATATAAAATGTTTTACAGATGGCATATAACACCAGTGATGATTTCTAAAATAAACAGAGAAGACAGGTGTCTGTGCTGGAAATGTGGTAAGGAAAGAGGAACATATATGCATGTATGGTGGTTTTGTAAAAAAATAAAAAAATTCTGGAAGAAAGTTTTGAAGGAAACGAATAATTTGATTAATGGTAGTGTGAAAAGAAAACCATTATTTTGCTTATTGGGAATACCACCAAAAAATATCAATGATGAAGACAGAATTGTCTGCCAGTATAGCTTTGCTGCTGCAAGAATTGTGATAGCTAAAGTTTGGAAGCAAGTGAATAAACCTTCAATTAATATCTGGAGAGAGAAGATATGGATATATATGAGGATGGCCAAATTAACAGATTTCCTACATGGGAAAGATATGGAAAAGTTTAAACAAACTTGGTCAAAGGCCGCCTCATATTGGGATAAGATGGCAAAAATGGATTTTATGGTTATAATTAACGAGTTGTAGAAACTAGAGTAATTTTATACCTTTGTATTTTTAATAGTAAAATCTGATTAGACACCTGCTGCGGAAGTCGGGTGAAGGGTCACTGTTAATGGTGGGTGGTGGGGGAAGGGGAATCTTTTTCTTTTCTTTTTTTGAATATAAGAACTTTGATATTTGAGATTGTAATAAATGAGATATATGGATACTCCTCCAAGTTTGTATTATGTATTTTGTAATTTTTGTTACTTATTTTTTTTGTTATTGTTGTTACATGTATTGTTTTTTTTGTTTGATATTTTTTTATTGTTAAAAAATCTTAATAAAAATTTATAAAAAAAAAGAATAACAGTATATAAATTATGTGAATAAATAACAACAAGCAGTGAAAAGAAAGACACCAAAAAAAAAAAAATCAGAAAAAAGAGCCTTAATTGCTCCTCTGAGTAATGGATGCCAATACATTTCTTTAAACAGAATTAAGGACAGCCCTCCTTATGGTATGATTGTTGGGGGAGAGTTACATATTACATTGATGTATTAAACACATACAGTGAAGAAGTACAACCTGCAAGAAACAACTCTGAACACCTTTGTCATGCATCTGCAACCCTCTGTAATAATTGCATCATGTTAAGTGGCCATAAAAGTCCCCATAAGAAAGGGGTGGATTGCTACTTAATTGATGGCCTGCAGGGTCCAGTAAGTTATAAAACAGGTACTTGACTGAGAAACCTTACATCTACTTTGCTAGCCCCCAAACCTTGATTTCTTTTTTATGATGCACAAAGAAATAAGTGAAAGATTTTTTACAAGCCTGTGTCACAGCCCCATACAAATCTTCAGTTCTCCAATGAATGAATAATTCAGGTCTTTTGTTTTGTTATGGCCTATAGTAGAATCCTACAGAAAGTACTTATGGAATAACTTGCCCAAGGGGGAAAATAGTGCTTCTCAATGCCTCCATGATAGTGAGAGGTCAGTTCACATGCTGGAATAGTTTGTATCCCTTCAAAAACAGTAGTACAATTTTGCACAGGATGCGCCCATCTGTAGTTACCTCTGACAGATATATTACCAATAAAGATTTCTAATTCTTCCCACTCCTATTAAATGGTTGCTTTTCAAATAACCTAAGACAATATATTCCATGCACAATGTAAAAGGCAAAGAAATGTGTCTTCTAGGAAAGAATAGGGAAGATCTTTGTTGAATATCATGAACTTTGCTAAGTGTTCACTTGGCCTGTTTGTATGATAAGCTAAAGGGAGGAAAACTTCCCCAGATTTGACCCATCTCCATTGTGAGGAAAATAATACTGAAATCTCAGGTATTCCCAAGATTTTGAGTGAAATTTCAAATTCTACATAATCTCAGGCCATCCTTTGATTGCGTATTGACAGATGCCACATGAACCCATTCCCTCCAATCTTTCATTATTCAAGAGATGAATTAGCAGTTGAAGTAAGTTGAAAGACAGTAAGCATCTTACTGGTATGAATGAATCAGCAGCTTTTGACTCACCAGGTCACTGATCATGTAAACAATAACAGGATTACCTCTGATGGATAAAGTTTACAGGGTGCATAGTTCCCTACAGAGACACACTGACCTGTGGATACCAAGGAAATACAAGACAGGACACACACATGACTAGTAGCAGAACTTTGTTTTGTCATTTGGATGCCCAGGAGTGCTATCCCCCATTCCACGGTATTCGTGGAAATGTCTGGACTTCCCCCCCCCTTTGGGAACAGGAAAGAAAGTCACTGTGAGCTCCTGGTGGCTCCATTTTAGTTGACTGAAAATAGCAGCCTCCGTTTGCACTTTGGGGGCGATTTTGCGAGTGCTGGAGAGGGGAGGAGAGGAGCAGGGAGGAGAGGAGAGAGGTGGGTGGTGCGCATTGTCAGTCTTCCTGGCGGCCCCCCCAGAAGGCCCCCTCAGTGGCCTCCCCAGCGGCGAATTGACAGAAGCCAGAGAAACGAGACTGCCCCCGCCCCCACCAACTGAAAGGAAAGGGACTGCAGCAGAGTGTTGGAATGAATGGAGAAGTGAGGAAAGGCAGTGGGGAATGATCTACCAAGAGATAAGCACAGAGCCGCGGATTCTAAGGGCTCATTTTTCAGTACTTATTCCTCCCCCCCCACTTCCTCTCCCGTGGCCATCCACGGAGAGAGAAAATGACATCAGACTGACTGCAATTTTGTTCGGCAACAGCGTCATCTGGTGGCTTTCCATCAAATAACACTTGGCATTTTTATCCTATTGCTATTAGCCCGTTGAGCCCTGTGTGATAGCTTCCCTCTTCCCCTTAATTAAAAGGGCTTATTAATAGGACAACAGCTAATATTAATTGAATTAATTGAACTAATTTCGGGATTTTGAATGAACTAACTTATTGATTCTAATTCCATAACTAGACTAAGATAAATGTTTTAAATAATTAAATTGATATAATAAAATTGATTTTTCAATAAATGTATTGCATAAAAATTGACTGAAAGTATTTGCATCTATTGTACTTGAATGAAAGAATGAATGAAAAACCTTTAATGGCATAAGTAATATTTTTACAATAAGTAATTGTTACAAAAGGTACATAAAATATGCAGTCATTAAGTTACAAACATAGGCCAGTAAATTCCAAAAGTAGAAATTACAAACTTTGGGCTTTTTGAACTTTCATCAAAAATGAATGGATGGTCAAATATAATATGAAAAAAAATTAACACTAAGAAAAAGCAAGTCACATCAAAGATTAGATTATCTCAGAATCATTTAAGAAAAGAGGCGAAATCAGCTAAACAGTCTTTTGAAGAGGATCTAGTACAGTCTTGAGAAGAGGAACCAACAGTCTTGCGAAGAGGAACTACCACATTTTGTAGCACAAACAGAAATGACAAGAGGGAAAAAGCCCAAATCAACTGAAGAAGCTTGGCTTCCTGCCCTGAAAAACCTCCAGACAAAGACAACATTCAACAATAGCCATACAGATTAGTTTTGGATTACACACATTAACAGATCACTTCAGGATACAATGGTTCCATATTAACATACCATATCCTCATTAGCACATTATCTTGATACTTACAGGACAATACTTTTGCAGGACAATACTCAGCTCAAACCCAACCCCTTTCTGACTATATATTACTCTTTCTACACCCTTGACACTGAGAGACACTGTCCTTCAGTGTTACTACTTTGAAGATGCCTGCCACAGTTGCTGGCGAAACGTCAGGAAAGAAAATTCCAAGACCACGGTTACACAGCCCGGATAACCTACAAGAACCAATGAACTCTGACCGTGAAAGCCTTCGACAATATTTTGAACTACAATTACTGTTACAAGATACATATGATCGTAAAGAAGAGTTGCTTCAAGTTGAGAAAATATACAGGATAACTACAGCCTTCACATAAAAATATCAAGTGCCCAGAGACATCTTAGTTAAATTTTCACATCAGAGAGCAAGAGACGAAATACTAAGACTGCAGAGACAGAAGAAATTGACATATGAAGAGAAGCCAATTCAAATTTTTCTCAGATTTGCCATCAGCAGTAATTCAGAAACGTAAACAATTTTATGAATTGAGAGCCATCTTACATAAGTATGATATAAGATTCTGTTGGATTGCCCCTTATGCACTAGACATTTTTTGTCGGACGGAAGAAGAACTGTCAAAAACAAAGGAGAAGCAGAGCAGCTGTTAGAAGAATTACAGTACTCTTCCCACTATTGCCATTACAGGAGGAGAGCGGGTCAGAAGAAGATAGACGAGAAGAAGAAAGACAAGAACAGAAAAAGAATAAACAAGAACTCAAAGAAGCGGTGTTAGGGTTGGTCAAAGTGAACCCAAAAACACCATTGAGTGAATGTCAACAAGTCTATGATATAGTGGACGCCGCTAGACCTTATATATCACCAGAATCTCTTTTGGAGATAGATCAAGAAGAAGCAAGATAAGCAAAACTTGTAGCCCTAGAGGGTCTTGATTCTGAGGAACAAGACGAAGCATCCAAAGCAGATCAAGCCTGTGCATATTAACAAATTGGAGAATATTGATGTTGTTTCAATTAATGTAAATGGACTAAACTCCCCGAACAAAAGAAAGAAGATATTTCATAAGTTGGTTAAATTAAATTCTGATTTGATTTGTATTCAGGAAACTCATATAAAAAAAGAACATGAAAAATTCCTAATTCATAAAAAACTGTGCACAACTGTTTCATCTTCATCACCCAAAAAGAAAAAAAGGAGTGGCAATTTTTGTTAAAGAGACCAAATTTTCCATTGAAAAATCAAAGACGGATAAAGAAGGTCAATATGTTCTTATATTGCTACAAGGGGCTAATGGACGGAAATTCACAGTTGCCAATATCTATGCTCCAAATCATACCAAAGAAAAGTTTTTCAAGATTTTTTCCGAAGATTTGATTGATTTTCACCAAGGGGAAATAATAATAGTTGGAGACATAAAAAGAGTAATGGACCCCAAGATGGATAAATCGACCACACTAAAAGGGAATAAACTACTGAAGATAGTGCAGCAATATTTACAGGACTGGAAACTAACAGATGCATGGCGCTTCAAACATCCCTATAAAAGAGACTATACTTATTTTTCTAATAGACATAACTCATATTGAAGAATTGATCTTGGATGGATTTCAAATTTCTACTTAATAATTTGGAGGAAGCGGAAATATTATCAGCAACATATGCAGACCATAATCCACTACAACTCAAAATTCATGGGGATAGAAGACTAAGAAGATGGTGAATGAACGACAATTTGTTTTTAAGACAAGACGTTGTTAAACAGTGCCAAGAGGAAACTAAATTCTTCTTTGAAACAAACTTCACTTTGGAAATGGAATCGAGAACAATATGGGATGCTAGCAAGGCTTACATGAGAGGAAGATTGATAGCAATAGCTTCAAAAGTGAAAAAGGAAAGAGAAAAAAGACTACGAAATCTTCACTCACAATTAAGACTTTTAGAAGAAGAACATCAATGTTCAAGGAAAAAGCAAGATTTGATGAAGATCTCAAGTCTTAAAAATAAAATAGAAAGTATAGAGGTTAAAGAGATGTATAAACATTGAGATTTGTTAAACATAAACATTTCGAACATGCAAATAAACCTGGAAGATACTTAGCAAACGTCCTGAAAAATGAGTCCGCTAAAAGAAGAATTACAACAGTATATAAGAATGGACAACTGACAAATAAAGAAGAAGATATTCAAGAAGTCTTCAGAGATTACTATGCACAACTATACAAAAACAATGATACTGCACAGACAGACTTAGAATCTTATGTTCGATCGGCAAATCTTTAAAAATTCGAGGAAAAAGATCAAAAAAATTTAAATCAAAAAGTTACCATACAAGAATTAGTAGATGCCTTGAAAAACTTAAAGTCAGATAAAGCACCAGGTCCAGATGGGATTTCATTGAGTTGCTACAAGAAGATGGACAATATTTTAATTCCCCAACTTCAAAAGGTTTTTAATGATCTATATTTTGAAGGCAAAATTCCAGAAACATGGAAAGAAGCACATATTTCTTTAATTCCAAAGAATGAGAAGAAGAGACATTTTCCAAAAGCATATAGACCAATCTCACTTTTAAATGTGGATTACAAAATATTTGCCTTAATACTGGCACAAAGATTAAACAGATGCATTGCTAAAATTATACATCCCCAACCAAACAGGTTTTATTCCAAAGAGACAATTAAAAGACAATGTTAGAGTGGTCATGGCAGCAATTAATCACATCAAGAACAAAAAATAAAAAGCGGCAATGATATATTTGGATGCCGAGAAAGCATTTGACAACGTGTCTTGGAATTTTTTGGCGGAAACGCTACAGCAAATAAACTGCGGCACGCAATTTCTGAAAGCTGTTAAGGCTATTTACACTAACCAAAATGCAAGACTACTGATTAACGGGATGTTAACAGAACAATTGAAAATACAAAAAGGCACAAGACAAGGTTGTCCTTTGTCACCCTTACTGTTCAATCTGGCAATGGAGATACTTGCAAACTAGATAAGATCTTTGGTTCTTGTAGGTTATCCGGGCTGTGTAACCGGATAACCTACAAGAACCAATGAACTCTGACCGTGAAAGCCTTCGACAAGATAAGATCTGATTCCAAAACAGTTGGAATAAAATATGAAGACCAAGAATATAAACTTAGAAGTTATGCAGATGATGTGGTTTTAATTTGTCGGAAACCAAAAACTTCACTGATGGAAATTAGAAAACAAATTGATCAATTCGGTTATTATTCTGGATATAAGCTTAATAAAATGAAAACCAATATGATTCTTTACAATGTCCCAGATGAAGAAAGGTTAGAGATGCAAAACAAATTTCAGTGGAACACACCAAAGAAGAGTGTGAAGTATCTAGGTGTCAAGATACCAGTGGGAACAGACACGCTTTTCGACTTGAATTACAAAGTAGTCTGGGGGGAAATAGAAGATCTCCAAAAATGGACACGATTACAAATATCATGGCTGGGTCGAATAGCAGTGTTGAAAATGAATTTTATGCCAAGACTTAACTTTCTTTTTCAAACTATCCCAATATATATAAGCCCATTGACTTTGACAAAATGGCAGAGAACAGTGAACAAGTTCATTTGGAATGGAAAGAAACCAAGAATAAGGTTTGCAGTTTTACAAGATCAGAAAAGCAGAGGAGGATTGAATCTGCCTAATCTTAAACTCTATCATCAGGCAGCCACACTAGCAGCATTGACAGACTGGATCATATGCCCAGAAGACCAAATGATTAGTTTGGAAAAAGCGGACCTCGAATACTGCTTTCATCAATGGCTTTGGACTAAAAAGCCACAACTAAACTTAAGAACGTAAATACAGAGAAACTACCAGAGCAAATGATGAGAGTATGGAGTTCATTAAAGAGACTTTTAAGCCCATCGCCACCTAGTCTGATGTCACCAATAGAAGCATATACGGACTTTCCAAGTAGGAATAAAAATGAACTACTTACCTATAACGACTTAGTCAAGAAAGAAGGTACAGTAAAAACTTTACAGGAACTCCAAGAAGAGAATGTAACGATATCTTGGTTTGTATATCATCAAATAACACATGCTCTAAGAAGGGACTTTATACAAGAGAGCAAACAAAGGAAATTGACGGAATTTGAAATTTTGATTACTAAAACCCAAGGTCACCTGTTGTCAAATTTACAAATCACTGCTGACAATAGATATCACGTCCAAACAAGTAAAGGCATGTATGGTGAAATGGATACAGAATTTTGGGGAGATGATTCCAATGCAAATTTGGGAGAAATTGTGGAAAACAGACATTAAATTTTCAAGATCACAAGCAGTTAAAGAGAATTGGTACAAGATGTTCTATAGATGGTACTATGCACTGAAAGATTTGCGGAAGATGTATAAAGCAAATCAGGCAAACTGTTGGAAATGCTCCAACACAGAAGGGACTTTTTTCATCAATGGTGGACATGTAAAAAAGTACAGACTTTTGGGAAAACCATGCACAAAGAAATACAAGAATTAATGAAAATGAGCTTTCCATTGGAAGCCAAACATTTTCTATAGGGTATAATTCCAATTCAACTTCCCTCAAAGCAGAGAGAGTTGTACCAATATGCAACAACGGCGGCGAGGCTGTTACTGGCTCAAAAATGGAAAGACAAGGAAATACCTGACTTGAAATTGTGGATTACAAAAATGCATGAATATGCTATGATGTCAAAACTTTAGACTATGTTACATCAAGAGATGATTGAAGAACATATGCAGAAATGGCAAGTTTTTTATGATAAATACAGTAGTTCATAAATAAGTATCTTAGTTTGAGTCTTGTTCAAGTTTTATTTTATCTTTGCAAGACTACAGAAAAATACTTGAAATATTAACAATGGTAATAGAGAACTGATGTATGTATGAAACAGTAGTAATACTAGATATTGGAAAGATTAAGATTAAGATAAGTAAATTGATGATGAAAACCCATACATCAGTGAAAATGGACGTAGTTTGATTATCTTCTCCCCTTCCCCCTATTTTTCTGTATCCTATAAAAATAAAAATAAATATTTAAAAAGAAGAAGAAGAGCTCTCTTCTGCTGATCTGATTAGGAAAAAAACATTTTCCTCTCTGGGGCAGTTTTCTCAGGACACTGTACCATTTAAAGGCAGGAACATACCACTGTAACTAGCTTTTCCCACAACAAATGTGCAATGTGTTGCTGTCATATATGCATGGTTAAATACCAGCGTGCACCCCACCTGAGACAGTTTTTCAAATGAGTGTTTGGTTTTCTACACCAATCATAATGAATGGCATTGCCCAGAGGCTCTTCTACCTCCTGCTGACTTGCTTGTACCCTCTGTGTCTCCCAATCAGAATTCCATCTGTTCTATTACATTTTTATCCTACCCTTTCTTCAAAGTGCTTAGGATGGCATGGTACATATGGTTAGGTTATCCCCTCCTCACAACTATCCTATAAAGGGGGGGGGGTGTACGTGTGTGTGTGAGAGAGAAAGAGATTGAAGATCATCTAGTGAGCAACTTGACAGGCCTTATACAACATTCTAATCACTTTACCATAGTAGGCTTTTGGGTTTCCCCTGATCCTTCCAAGAATCTTCAAAGGCCCAGCTTTGCTTATTAAAACATTATTTGTACCTTCTGCTCTAAGAGTGATGCTGCGGCAGCAACTAAGCAACGCTTTCCCTTAAGTTAGCTACTCCAGCAGTCTGAAGTGGTACAATTGAGACATAAGTGTACTGCTTCATTTGGTGTTGGTGAAAAGTAGGCTTTGTGTCATTCTCTCAGAAAACTCATCATGGAGGTAACTGCTGAATAAACCAGTATTATCTGTAGTATAATTAATAGCATGTTGCATATTGTCTGTGAGCTTGGAGTCCAAACTCTTTCTTTTCCCAGTTAGTGGGGGGATATCAGCAAGTTTTCAGCCCCACATGATATCTTCCTGTCAGTGACTGGGAAGGGGAGAAGCATCAAGTTGGCTCAGTGCAATTATTCCAAAACAGCTACCATGGACAAATGGGAAGGGCTGCTGAACTCCTGTGAGATGGGGAACTCTTGCAAGAGTTTCAGGTGATGAGCAAGCAATAGGGTCGTGCAAAAAATAAAATTGGTAAATTTTGGGTTTGGGTTTATTTGGCCCGATTTTTTTTAGGTCAACCTGGAATAAGCCAAATACCCATACCAGTAAAGGGGTATTTTGGCTTTATTTCTGGCTTTACTGAAAAAATTGGGTCCATTATAGTTTATGGGGATATTTTTCAGAGCTCCTATGGGGGCACTTTTGGAGGTAGAGTCACCAAATTTGCAGAGTAGCTTAGACGATCACTGAAGTTTGGTGAACTTTTGAGACAAGGGGTCCAATTGTATGGGCCCGCAAAGGAGTCGCCCCATCCTCCACGAGCTGTCCATCAGTTTTCAAGTTCAGAAGTTCAGCGTTACCAAGGACTGCACCTCAAAGCCTGGGGGCTCCCTTCGTATCTGGGGCACATAGCATGATGACCATGCAAATTAGCTTCAAAACTGAGGAAAATGGCTTAAATGCCAAGAAAAAATAAAGCACGGAAAACATTTATTTTGGTGGCAAATGACACCCTGTGAACAGTCCTTTATTGTCATCATCAAAACTCTGATTTCAAGAGATGGTCATGGTGCTGGGAAACAAAGCCTCTACTGAGGGCGACCTTCAGTTTGAGAGAAGGTTTTCAGGGGGTGATATCAGAGCCGCCAAAGTCGTGACCAAGGCAGCTCTTGTGAAGGAGATTGCTCATCCACACGGGTGAGGAGTCTTCTTCGAAAGCCCAATAAGTAGCTGCAGAAGCAGCCGTTTTTTAGTTGGAGGGTATATCCCTCCAGACGGGACTGGGTGAGCCCTGTCTTTTAAGTTCAGATCAGCCCACCACCTGGGCAATTTTGGTCAGACAAAATTGGCTCCAATTACATGACCCCTACCCCTACCATAATTGGGGCCCTAACAAAACCAGTAAAAAAAAAAAAAGATAGAAAAATGGGAGAAAGCACAGAGCTGTGCATCTGAGGAAAGGCAAATAGCTTCTTCGGGAATCACCTATTCAGCTTCAGGCAGATTCCCAGGTTTTGGTATTCAGTCAAACCAAAACCTGAATATTGCCAAAATGGCTGATTTCGGGTTTAATTTTGGTTTAGATATATTGATATGCACAACCCTAGCCAGGAATGCAAGTCTTGTACAGCCAGCTTTACAAGACAGACCAAGGTCACCTGAAGAGGTTCTTGCCGCTTTAGAAGCAGGTTGGCAGTGGCAAGAAAGACGCAGGGCACTTCCAATTCTGAGACATACATAGGGGAGGGTGGGCCAGAGAAGCAGCAGCAGTGCCATTATCCCCCATCAGCTGGGAACTGCGTCATCTGAAGGGACCCCAAGACAGCTCCACACCCTGCTTGGGATGCACCAAGAAGGGATGCAAGGGGACCCTATGCCCCTGGGCCTGGGTTACTAATTAATGACCAGCAGAGTGGATTCCCCCCCTATTTTTTTAAAAAATGATTCCTTTTATTCTCATTTTCTCTTTCAAAAGAAGAATTTTTCATTTATCTTTGATTTCTCTTAGTTGTTTTCTCTTACACCTCTATACACCTTTTTGTAATTACAGCCCTTGCAGGGGGTTTTGTTTGTTTGTTTTTGTTTTTTGACTTTACACACCACCGACTGATGCTCTAGCAGGAAGGTAGGAAGATTTGGGGAGACCCTGCCGGTCTTTGAGAATGCAATTCTGAATTTTTGTAGGGGCCCCCTTCCTGTCCCTCCTCTCTTTAAATTTCTCTTTTGATCAAAATGGAATTGATTAACAACAGAATCCAAATTCTTAAATAGAGGGAAATATACAGGTTTTTGGATAAAGAGGAATTAAGACAATTTCTCTTAACAATGCTACTACGCACTACATAGAACCCCAGGCTGAAGTATAACATGCAGAAGACTCCCACGAATGTTGCACAATGAAGATATATAGAATGTAAATATTATTTTCAAGATAGACCACTTATTCATGATGTATTTGTATACCTTTAAATTTCTCCTGGCAAAGTGCTTGTCTAACTAGCAACCCTTAGTATGGTTTTAGATTGCCAATTTTTCTCACTCTTTGCTCATTTCTACTTACCGGTTGCTAGTAAAAAACATTTCATCTTCTAGCGGTGAGAGAACAGGAATACCCAGAATGGTTTAACGTGTTCTATGTTTATGTGACCGTATATATTCTTAATAGATTATGTAGATCTAGGGAGATGTGGATTTTTTGAGCCATTCTTAGTAAATATGCCCTTCTAAATCCTTTAGCTGAAACATCCTTTAAAACAAAAACAAAAACCAGAGGCACAAACAGTTCAAAGAAAAATCAATATATGGGTGATAAATCAAAGCAGCCCTTTGCATGGGAAACAAAACAAAACAAAACATCACAACAGACTTTTCTTCGGAACATATTCCTGAGTTGACATAAAGTGTGCTGGACTTTATTCTTTGAGTCCCGTAGGTCATTCCTGTTAGCCAGACAGTGGAGAATCACAGAACTATCAGACATCAAAGAGTCTCAACATTGCTTCTGGGTGTTGAGCCTTAACCTTGCTACCATGTTTTTGTTCTTTTACTTGCCAAGGTCAGACTCCAGTTACTCAAGCATGTCCCTTGAGGGTATTTCAGTGCATTCCCAAAACATGATCTTTTATTTCTCCTTTCCTTCTATACTTTTGCATATCCTTTTGGGTAAGCTTATACAGAACAGCAAGGGAGAATGGATAAATTGTTCCCAGCTGGGTCCCCCCCCCAAAAAAACCCCTGCAAATTACTTATAAAATATCTATAATACTACTGTAGTGACGGTCATGGCTTCCTTTGTAGAGTCAATCTATCTCATATTGGGTCTTTCTCTTTTCCTGATGCCTTCCACATTTCCTAGCCTCATTGTCTTTTCCAGTGAGAGGGTATTTCAGAAATAAACTTGTCTGAAGATCTCACCTACTTGAGTTTTATCACAGATTGGCCATGGAGTTTGAGTGAGAAGGGGGGGGGTTAAGGCTGATTGAGCGTGGTTTATTCATGCACCTTGGTATCTGCCTCAGGCATCCCAGCCACCTCAGAAGGTGATAACCAGTATAAAACCAGTGTACTATTTCCCAGATATAAAGAATCCCTTAAAGCTACTATTAGTTCATAATATGGAGAAGATGCTTGCATTATACAGGTATCCGTATCTCCCCTCTCCCTACTGAGTCTAACAGAGAATGTTATATTATGAGGATGTTAATTAGTGTTTTTCCCCTCTGCTGCAGCATGAGAGCTAAAGGCTCTGGTACTGAAGGTTACTGAGAAGCCAAGGCTGCTGGAATAGATGGCTGTGGACTTTTGGTGTTGATCAGATTGAGGGAGGCATAGAAGGAGCTGAGATCTGTCAAGAACTAAAAGCCCAGAAGAGACTTAAGTCTGCCTCGCATTAGCAGAAATGAAAAACCCATTGCATCACCAAATCAAACATAAAAACCTAGGAAACAGGGCTGTACCAAAGCAATTACTCCCAGTTTCATATTTGTTTTTTTACTAATTGTGATAGGCAAGTCCTGATTTTGAGAGCAGAGAGACTCTCACACTGAAATTGTTTGAAATTGGTGTGTGTGCCTTTTCAGTGAGATCATGTGTCATCAGGGTATAATTATGCCAACATTGTGCCTGTGTATTGCCTGATATGTATGGGGCATTTGGCACTACCTTAGGCACAGCTGCTTACTGAAGAATCAGATCAACAGTATTAAGCTTCTGTTTTCTGTGAGATCTTCAGTATGATTGTTTTATTTTATTTCTGTCTTTCTCATTGAGACTCAAGGCACTTTACACAATTACACATTAGGATAATCCATATAGGTCAACTCAAGTTAAGGCACATTTGTACACAGGCACGAATCTTGGTTTGAGAGAAAGTGTCCATATCTATTGACTAGAATGTAAAAAACAAAACAGAATAGAACTGTAGTATTTTAAGTCTCTTCAAACAAATTCCCCCATGGCTGTAGGATTAAATTTATCTCTCTGCAAATTTAAATCAAATAAGTTGTGTAGAACTTATATATAAGTTGTGTAGAACTTGTATAGAAAAATGAATGGGCACAATGCAAGAGATTTAAGAATGCCATTAATTATTCTCATGATTTGTGGCACCAGATTTTTTAGTCAAGGGTCCTCCCCCAATGTAGATCTGACCCTGGGGAAATGTTACTTTCCAAGAAATCTTTGCATTTAGTGATGTTCAAATGGAAAAAGCCTATCTAGAATTTGGACATAAAATGGCCTTCGAAGCAATGTTGCTAAAGAGCAGTGTACTTAAATGTAGGCATTCAGTCCAACCAGGAATCTTCAGAACAGCAAGTATGGCCTGTGTTTCTGAGGTAGGATAGAATTTGTTTGGTCTCGTTCTGGCCAATGTCTAAACAGACCACCTCTTGGGAGCCTCATGCACACTGCCTTGATTTCAGTGGAATAAATAAAGGATATACATTTAACAAATATCAAGCAGTCATTAAAATATCAGAGAAAATGGTGTGGCATGCTAAAGATCTTACATTTTCCCCCTAGTGAACAAAAAAAAAGCCAGGTAAACTCTAGCATCTGGCAGTTTTACAGCAGAGGAGCTGTCCAGTGACCCAGCTAGAGCCTGAGGCGAAGTATATAAGTAGCTGCTCAGAAAGATATCTTGTATCAATATCCAGCCTTCCAGCCTCATCAGTGGGACCGTGCCGAATCTTTAGGTTAGACAGTCTTCTTCTTTAGCAGTACTGTTACAGGGATGGAGGCCTCATATAGTTGAGAAAGGACTCTTTCTATTGGAGCTTCAGCTTTGGCTCACTGCCTGTCCATTTTTGGAGTCCAGGTGGTGATGTGAGGGCACTGAACTGGGAAGATAAGCCCAAGCAGAGAGCAACAGGAGGAAAGGGGTTGTAGCTGAGTGGCAGAGTATCTGTTCTGCATGCAGAATATCCAGATTCAGTCCCATCCATCTCCAGCAAAAGGGATCAGGTTGTAGGTATGAAAGACCTGTGCCTGGGACCCTGGAAATCTGCTGCCAGTCAGAGTACACAATTCTGGTCTAGACAAGAGTAGACAAATCTTTAACTCAGAATAAGGCAGCTTCATGTGTTCAAGTGTTGTCAGATTCCACACTCTCAAAATATGGGACATCTATCAAAGCTGCTGCCCCAGATTCTGTTCAGGGGGTGCTGCCCCCCGCCCCAGTCCCCATGTGTACTGTGGCTAACTTTGAGGCACTTCTGCTGTAAAAATGTTTTACAGGTCTGGAAACGGGCAGTTCCCGACAGAAACTTTGCTCATAAGTGAAGCATGTGTGTGTGTTAAGTGCCGTCAAGTCGCTTCTGACTCATGGCGACCCTATGAATGAAAGTCCTCCAAAATGACCTATCTTTGACAGCCTTGCTCAGATCTTGCAAATTGAAGGCTGTGAAGCATATACATATTTAAAGTGAAGCATATACATATTTAAAAAAAACAAAGTAATATAAGCAAAAAAAGTGGGGAAGGAAAAAAGAGATCTGTGTCCCCAAAGAGTTTTTCACCCATATATTCAGCACAGGAAGGCTGTAAAGAAAAAGAAAGGACAGGCAATGGTAACCAGAGATGAATCTGAAAGTGCCATTACACATGTGCTTAGGCTTTGATTTATGTACTTCAGATTGTCATAACTTTATGTAAACAGAGTTAGCATTTACCCAGACCTGATAACCCCAATGTTTGTAAGCGGATGTCTGTAAGCAATTCAGAAAAAAATTATATGGTCTTGCAAATCAATATTTTTGTTAGATTTCACCAAGCTAACACTGGTATTGCGATTTTTTAAAGCACCTTTATCCCTTTTAAACTAACATTTTGTGCCAGGTGAGTTAATAGGCTTTTAGTAGACATGTGACAAGAGTGGAGAGGCTTGCATTTTGCCTCAAAATGTTCTGCATTACTAAGCAGAACATTCTGTCTCCAAGCACAATGATAACTAATGCGCACCGCATGAAGCCCACTGCTGAATTTTCCACCTCTCTCTCTGCCCTGCTGAATTTTCATCACGAGCAGTAGCCTGAAAGCCCCAAGTTGTTAAGCATGGTTATGGGAGAAATCTGGAGGTGGAAACCTTGTCAATCACTGACAATGGGACCTTGCTCAGCTGATAATAGAAGTACTCTGCTGCTTACGAAAGATTACTGTTCACATTTTGGAAAGGCAGCAGGGTGACCTTTCTTTCCAAGAGGTAAAGACCTAAAGCGTCTGACAGTTTTACTGTCAGATTGGGCTTTTTTTTTTTTTTTTAAGGAAGCTACATCTTATATTTGAGAGGCTTTAAAACACTTTTCATTTAA
The DNA here is from genome assembly GCF_029931775.1 of Euleptes europaea. NCBI lineage: Eukaryota > Metazoa > Chordata > Lepidosauria > Squamata > Sphaerodactylidae > Euleptes > Euleptes europaea. The sequence continues at coordinate 54,599,514 of NC_079315.1, forward strand.
AGAATGTGTATTTTTATTGCACTCCTAGCACAATTTCAGTGTTCCTTTAATTATCTGGGATGAAATTACTTACTTTTATTCCCATTCCTTCTACCCTCTCTTGAATTTATATTCTCCTTCTGCTCTGCCTATTATCATTTGTGAATGTTTCACTTTTATTCACTTCTGAATGCAAAGATATTTAAGACTATGGAGCACTGTGTGTGCGCTGTGAGACATAGGTTAACAAACTTCATGGGAAGCTGCCTTGGGCTGAGAATTTGAATTATTCAGTACTATCCCAAAGTATCAAAACAATGACAAAAATACAGGTCCATCAGAAAAAAAATAAAGACAGTAACACAATACCTTTATTCACAGCCAATAACGGTAACCTTTAAAATCAACTCAAGGGCTACATCTAACCTAACATGACACTCAATTGATTAAACAAAAAGACAATATAATGCTTAGATTGCTCAATCCTAAAAGATACTGAAAAAATCAAGGAAGGACAGTAAGCCTTCGTAAAAGAAAAGTACCACATTCATAAAAGGGGATATTTGTAGCTGACTTGTAATATCCTATGCTGAACCTAGCCCTTGTGAGAGAATGGCGCCAGGTTCATATAGGGGATATTCTTCTGCAGACTTGGGAGACCTCTCCAGGCTTGTAGAAAAATATGAAATCCCCCAAGTAGAAGGGATTTTTAAACCCCTCTCAGAGAAAACCCAACAAGAGATGGATTGACTCAATAAAGGAAGCCACAGCCCTCAATTTGCAAGACCTGAGCAAGGCTGTTAAAGATAGGACATTTTGGAGGACATTGATTCATAGGGCCGCCATGAGTCGGAAGCGACTTGATGGCACTTAACACACACACTCACAGAAGAATGTTTTCTGCACCTGCATAGGCAATGTAATGGAGTGTCCTCTTTGGGGTCATTGTGGGATGAGCAAGAGAGAGACCAGGAACCACTGCCTAAGCTGGGCAGCAAGAGACCCAGGTATGCTGCCACATTTGCCAGGTGGCTGGGCAGGAGGAGGCGAAAGCTGGAATTGCTGCTGCATGTGCCAGGTGGGACAGCAGGAAAGAAGGGAGAGCCAGAGACACCACCACATGAATCAGGAAGGTGGAGGGCATAGTGCCGTAGATTGGGGAGGGGAAGCACTGAAAAATGGCTCCTAGTGAATGTAGGAAGTGATCTTACTGGCCCCACACCAGTACACCTTGCTGGGTTGCCACAGTGCTAGACACTTATCCCAGTGATGGAGTGGGAATGCAGGCCAGGTTTACTGGCAGAGGGTGACCTGTTTTGGCACCCCTCCAAGGCTGGCACAGGCTGGTGCCCTAGGGTTGCCAGCTCTGGCTTGGAAAACTCCTGGAGATTTGGGGGTGGAGCCTGGGGACAGCAAGATTTGTGGAGGGGGGATCTCGGTGGGGTATAATGCCATACAGTCCATCTTCCAAAGCATCAGGGGAACAGAACTCTGTCACCTGGAGATCAGTTGTAATGCCAGGAGATCTCTAGGCCCCACCTGGAGGTTGGCAAGCTTTTAAGCAATCAGCTAGGAATGCCTAATGGGCAGGCAGGTTCTGAGAGTCATAAATTGTTCCTGTAGTTGTGTCACTCATGGCAACAGTTGTGGGCCAGTGAAAATTCTACAGGGCACATTCTCAGGTACTGGTTGTACCATAAAATATATCAGCTTAGCCACTGATCTCTCTCTTGTCTCAGCCTATGTAAGTGAGTGAAATTACAGAAAGTTATTAAAATGATAATAATGTAAGTGGAATTTTAAGGCTTCTATTCAGCCAAAATATCAAAGGAGTTCTGAAGGCAGCTAATAGATATAGTGGGGGGGATTCTCCTGGAGTGTTTAGCTTATCTGTAGTTTGCTCAATTTAAAATTATTTTTAAAATGCATTTCTACCAGAATACTATTTCCTGTCTCATCTTGTATGAAATTATAAATAGACGATCAGATGTACCCAATGTAATGATGTAGAGGGTTAAGATGTTTTTATGGCATTGATAAAATCCTGCTGAGATGAGTGGTTCATTGGTTTCATGTGCTGGTGATGAAAAGCAGCCAGTTTAAGCTCTAGTGCCTTCGTTCTTGCACATGTTGTGAACAATACAATTCATTAGTTTAAATTTTATGAAAGGTACATGCTGTTTAAAGCATGCACTTTGGCTTGTAATGGGCTGTATTGCATTTTAAGATCCTTTCAAGAGACATTTTATTGACCGGGTAGCCCAATTAGGTCTGTAAAATAATGTCAGGATGATCTGGCTTTATAGGTGCTCAGTGTTAATAGCTCTCAGGACTCCATTAAAGTTGCTTGGATTCAATAGCTGCTAGTACAAGTGGGAGGCAGGAAATTAGTATATCAAACACACATAGTAAACATCACTTTCAAACACAACATTTCCCACAACCCTTCAGTGTTTGCATCAGATGCTGGAGCACTTCTCTTTCTGGAGTCCTCTTTCCTTGGTTTTGCCCTTTTGTGTTCTTTTTTTTTTTTAATGGAAAGGTTCTTCTATGTTGCGTTGGATACCTGCCTGATTCATCAGCAATGGACTGTGCAAATATGTTTTAACCATTACTTCAGTGCAAATGCAAGCTTATGAAACATAAAGAGCCTCCAAATTTAAATTGCACATCTACAAGAAGCACTAGCTAGGAAAGTGGACATACTTGAATAATGGATAAGGTGTTAAAAGAGTGACTATGATAATGAGTGCAATACATTAAAGTACAGTCATTATCATTGTTTGTCTCTCTGATTTTTGTGCTCTTCAGTTCGTTTGTCTCACCTTCCATAGTTCATTGCTGAAGACTGATCCCTCTCCCCAACCCCCCACCCCATGTTGGCTCTCATCTTAGGGCGTAACTACACAGTATGCCAAACATGTGCCAGGTTTTGTGTTTGTGACTGGGATTGCAGACAGATGTACATTGGGGGAACTCATCTTTAAAAGCGCTCATTTGCTTGGAGCTGTGAGGGAATGCTATGAGGAGGGAGAAGGTGCTTTCAGTTTCCATCACACCCTGCTTCCGCCAACAGAAAGGGAGGAGGGGGGTGTCTTTTTACCCCTTTACTCTGGCTCCACATGTGCTAGGCTCCACATTAGGAAGCCAGCTCACATTGCCTAGGTCCAAACTTCTTCATCATCTTCTTTTTGTACTATTTTAATTCATCTGGAAACATTACAACCACCCTGCTAGTCATGCTCTTGAGATTGTCAACAAATGTTGCTGTCTGCTTTCTGAGCCTGTCAATGGACATGCAAGGTACAATATGGACCTACTTCTCTTTCTCTGTTTTTATTCATTTAAAATTTTCTAGATTGCATTTTCATCACTCAAAGCAGCTTAGCAACATATTATTAAAATGCATACACACCTAAGCATAAAAGCACAGTTAAAATAATTAGCATATAAGTAAAAATTAAAACCACTAGCCTAACATGTTTGCCAAAAGCCAGACCAAATAAAAGAAAATCTTGCCATTTTCTGGAAAGTGGTATGGCCTTCCTCACCTGTTGGGGAAGGTGTTACTACAAAACAGGGGTCACTACAGAGAAAACCGTAATCTTATCACCAGAGTTGTAGCCTGATGAGCCAAAGGCATCCGTAACAGGCCTTTGTTGTGATCTAAGGTGTCAGGCAGGTACATATGGGGAGAGACAATCCTTCAAGGATGTAGATCATAGGCCAGAAATATCAGTAAAGATTTTTCACCATGTAAATGGGCAACCAATGAATGTGGAGATAAAACAAATTGTATGTGTGCATGCCTCCCAGCTCCAGCCAACAAATGGGTGCCTGCATTTTATTGTAGTTGTAGACATTGTCTTCTTACTTTTACGTGCATATCTGAAACTGCTAAATGTAATATCATAACAACAATAACAACATTTACATGGCACATTTCAAGTATTCTTACAGCCCATTCCTGAGCTGAGGCGTACGGGGACGGTGTAGAAGAGGCGCAGCCGCTCCCCGTACGCCGTTAAACAAAAAAAAGCCGTTTCGCGGCTTTTTTTAAATTTTTTAACCAGGGCCTTTCGCCCCATAGGGAATAGCGAGGCTGCGCCTGCTAAAAAACAGGTGCAGCACTGCCATTCCTGGTGCCGGCGGAAGTGGCCGAAAGGGGATAGGGAGCCCCTAACCAGCAGCTCCTCCCCCCGGAACGCCCCCAGAATTCCCCCCTGCACTGGCGTGGCCTCTCCACACCGTTGCCGGCACCACGGAGAGGCCACACCGGCAGGGGTGGATTGGATTTTACCCAAAGTGGTGGCAGTGACAGTAAAATGGGGTAAAACAGTGGCTAGTCTTGCCCCACAACATGACAGAGACCATGAGAAGCACACTTGAAAGTTGTACTATACAACTTCTCAACCCCCTGGCAGTAAGCATAACCCATACCTCCCCACATATACAGGTCTAAGAAGGGGACCACTACTTCTTTTCTTTTCCCTTTTGCTATTACCTCTGCTGCTGTATTACAGGAAATGGAAAGCACATAGCCATTACTGATAACTAATGGAAGGTTCTTCCAGTGTGTCACCGACATCTATGGCCCACACAGTTTATTCATACCTCCTGTGACAATGATCTGTGTGCTTGCACTCCAGAGAGGAACAGACTGCTAGATATTGAATATTAGGTGCAGAAGGGCCTCCCCATATTCTTAAAGGTCAGCGCATTGCAGCATGCCCAGTACAGAGCACATGGGTGGCTGTTGACTGCAGAGTGCTTTAACATTAAAACAAATAATCAATCAATAAATGCATAATATTCAATAATTCCAGTGGAATTTTTAGAGACATTTGTATTATTTGTATTATTATTGTATTCACAGTATCACTGCATTTTTCCTGTTTCTGTTTTCCTGTTTCACGTTTTATTATTCCCTCTTTTAATTATGCTGCTTTCCTAACAAGTCAACAAGTTAATCCCCTTATTAGTGAATAAAACATGAAGTAAATTTTTACGTAGCTATTTGATAGTCTTCATGCTAAAATCCCCATTGCTAATGAGTTGAAACAAATAAATTGGGAACACCAACAAGGAAAAAAAGGCACAAAAAAGGGCTCATAAAGACAGCTTGTGAAAACCAAAAGAGATGAAAAGGGGCATACATTTATAGGCTCCATTTCCCACATTTAGAAATTAAGCTGGGTGGCTACGAGGGACAGTGCCATCTCTGTTCTGGCACTGTAAAAAATGAACGCCCACACCCAAATGTGCCCTCTTTAACACCCATAGTATTATCTTTCAAGTGGAAAGCATCTCTACGTTCTCACATGTTAAGCTTGGTCCATATAGGCATGGATTGGGTTGAACTGATCAGTCAGCAGAACATGCTGACAGCTCCACATCTTTCCTACATTCCCCCTCTCCCTGGCAATCCTATCCAACCCAGGAAAGTTGATTCCTCAGGGTCATGCGAGCCACACACAGCCATGCAGTCAGAAAACTACACTGTGGAGAGGTCAAGAGATGAAATTGCCCTTCCTGCTCCTACCACTAGCAGATCTGTAGTGACGGAAGAGGGATCAGAGGGCAATTTGCCCCCTTCCTTCTGCTCAGTACAGCTCCTCCTACATGGCTATTAGCCATGTGGGTCTTGGGAATCATCCTGGGTTTGGAACAGACTGCAGGGGAGAGGGAAACATTATCACAGGAAGTATCTGTGGTATTTGCACCACCAGATCACTGGATCCAAGACATTACACTATGTGCTATTTATAATAATGCTGTTAATCTTAGTCTAAACTCTTTTTATTTCCATTCATGTATTATATGTGAAGTGTCCTGCAGGCCTTTGAATGAAAAGGAAGAATACAATTTTTAAATAGAATAAATGTGCATTAAACATATTTATTGAACAACACCATCACAGAAAGTCAAAAGAATAATATCGGAGATGTTTGTTAAAGCATTCCCCTTGATAAATATTAGTATTTTTTTCACTAGGGTAAGTATAGTTAGTTTCTAATCTTGCTATAGTAAGTTAGTTTCTGATCTTGCTATCTATTAGAATACCTGCAGTCTGAAGAGGAATATGGGGAGAGATATTAGAGTAGAACGTAAAAAGCTGAGTGACATTTTATAATAGTGATTGTTGTGATGAATTCACAAATATTGGATCAGATAATCCAGTTCTATTTATTGTCTGGAATTCTGGAACATTTACCTTTCCCTTAAAAAAAAAAAAACCTAAATACACTGGGGGAGGGGGGGATGAACACAGCAGAAATGGCAAATCTGAAGGGGCAAAATTACCACATGTGGAAATACTTCTAAAAAGCAAAACAAAATAAAAAAGGATGTCCTTTCATCCTCTAGACACATTAGTTTTATTTGTGAAATCTGATAAAATTGCCAAAACACTTTCATTCTAAATCCCAAAGATTGCTAAAATGCCATTGTTTCACACTAGAGGTCACCACCGGTAAGAAAATATAATTGTAGCATCTTTTATTCCCCCCCCTTGTCGCTGTAACAATATTGAAAGGCTGTTTCTCCTTGTAAAGGAGTGAGATTGTATGAGACTGTGATACTAAATGTCTTTCTAGTCAGGTAAAAGGAGACTTACATGGACTGAATATAGATTTTAAAGAAATCTTTATCAGTAATTTAGGTGACAGTATTTATGATGTATATCACACCTTTTTCAGTTCAATTTGATATTTAAACTGATGATAAAAGCTGGTGTTCTCTAATAGCTACACAGAGGATTCACATCATGTTAGGAATCACATCATTATAGTATCATTTCTTTTTAAAAATTGATTCTAGAGTTCAAAGTCAATACTGGCCACTTCCCCAAGGGTTATCTGGGCTGGGTTCAATACCGTTGGGAAACAGACTTATTCCTGGTTTTGCCCGAGCATCATGGTACATTCATGCACCTTCGGGGGTTTCACCAACTTTTCTGCGATGCTTCCTAAATCTGCTTTGCTCCAAAGTTTTGGAAAAGATCACAGTAAAGCCTGGATGGCTGGATAAATTCAGATTTTCCCACCCACATGGCAGCCATTTTTCCTGCCCTGTCCCACAGCAGCCATGTTCTCCTCCTGCCACCAGGGGGATTTTTTGTTTTTGTTTTGAATTGACAATGGAATATTGTTATATCAATCTACCATTAGAACTACATGTACAATAGGCTCTTTGAATTCCTCCCTTTAATTTCTTTTTTAAAGTCTCTAGCCCCTTCTATTGTGGGCTAGAAGGTGGTAGAGCAGTGATATTCAGTAGCTCAGGAGCCACTTATGGCTCTTATGAGCATTGTTCTCCAATGTGGCACCTGCCTCATGTTTCAGGAAAGTGGGCAAGGCCATTGCATAATAGGGCTTGTGGTTGGTGGGTGGTTTCTTCCTTGAAACAGCTGCCACGGAAGGAATGGTAAGCTGATAACCTCCCTGAGTTGCAGGCCTCATGTAAGAAATGGAAGTAAATGTGGCTCTTTTGGTTTATGATAACTGTGAATGGGGCTCTCTGCAAGCCACTGCGTGAGTACCACTGGTCTAAAGACGTACTTTAAAAAATGAAAGCTAAGAAATCACAGAACCTGCTATACATACTGTTATAATAGTATGTCTATATAATGATGTTCAGCTGCTGATTATTTTTGAAAAAAATGAAAATGCCTAAGTGGTCCAGGGGAGGGGGGTGATCTAGGGAGGGAAATAGCAGTGAAACCCATTATGTGGAAGCCTTGTTGCTGCTGCACTGTATCATCAGCTGCACCAACAATGAAGAAACCACGCAAGCTTGTTCCCATGTGGAAACCGACATAGCAACAACAACAACAAAAAAGGGGGAATCTTAACCCTATAAAACTAGAATAAAGTGCCCAAAAGGTAAGTAATCAACATGAAATCGTGGGCTAATATTGATACAAGTGATTTTATGAATAATATATAATAAATTTAATACAAACACAAAATTAATATAAATATAAACAACTTGTATGTAGCCCTGTTCTAGCCTCTATATACCTATGCTGAACATGCCAAATAGATCTTGATGACTGAGTACTGTGAAAGGAATACTTCTATAGGAGCCTAAGATTATAAAGGCAACTCTGGATGAAATATACATAAACAAATTTTAGACTTTACAATTTACAAATGTCAGCTCACAATTTTCTTATACATTCATGCACTTTCAAAATGGCAAAGAATTTTATTATTCGGACCATTGAAAAAGGCTTCACAGCCAAAACATGCATGGTCTGAGCTGTGATATTGTTTGTGTATAATGTTACACTCTTGTAATTTTGTGTTTTATGTTTATTTGGGCGTTCTGGGGGTGGGGCGGGGGGAGGAGCCACCGGCTAGGCGGCTCCCTGACCCGTTTTGGCCCAATACGCCGGCGCCAGGAACGGTGGTTCTGCACCTGCTTTTTAGCAGGCACAGCCTCGCTGTTCCCTGTGGGGCAAAAAGCCCCACTTGAAGGTGGGAAAGCCTTCAATGGCATAGGCGAAATGGCTTAGGAAGAGGCGCCGTTCCCCTATGCTGTCAGCTCAGGAATGGGCTGTTATTCTCTTAGCTACTAAACTCAGCCAGCAGCCAACCTCTTCTCAAAACTACAAGTCCACATATAGAAGCAACTTGTAGAAGCATTCACATACTATAAATTATAATGCAGAAGATTACCCCAAGAACTGGATCAAACTGAGTCTGATGCCAATTTTATATAATGTGAAACAAAACAAAGTACAGAAAGATGGTGATTAGCTGATAGGCAGCATGTTTGCTTGAAATTAGTTCATGAGAATCTTTGTAGAGGATTTCATCCAGACTTTTTACCACCCAATCCTCATATTTACTCATCTATAGTTATTGGATGCCTGTACCACAGCGCTTCCCTGCTCTACTATTTCATTGTGAAGTTACAGGGCATTTTTGTAAATAATTGGTCCTACCATCCATCATATATATAACACTTTAATTTTCAAAACAATTTGCAATCTGTATTGAATTTGTCTTCCACAAGTAGGCCACTATTATTACCATCTTACAGATGAGAAAGTGTGGTTCAAGTCCAAATGACAATTTCATTGCAGAGGTGAAACAGGAATCCAGCCCCTGTCCCATGCACGTCAAACGTTCCACCCACAGGCTGACACGGACTCTCCAAAACAAAACAAATTGCATGCCACCATACCACTTTATGGTATTGAAAATAAATCCACAATAAGATCATATATCAAATATAAAGTGCATCATAGTCCAACCTCTGTTAGCATTTATCCCATAGCAACCTCATGGGCTAGATTAATAAGAATTTAGCAAATAAAGCAGAAGATATTTTCTTTATTATCATGTCTATATGTATCCCTCTCCATGCATTAGACAACTTTTCAGCAGAGAAATGTCATTCATGGAAGAGATGATATATAAAATGCTCAGACACTGAAAATCTGAGTGCATTGAACAAAATGAAACTGACAAGATCATGCCACTGTGTTTTGGTTACTATAATTCTGGATGGCTTAAAATGATAAATGAGCCAAACCACCTTGGAGAGTCAGTGAACCATAATAACTACCATTTCCCTGAATACTCTAGACAATTACCCATCTGGCAGGCTTGGAATTTTCCAACTTCACTTGGATAGGATGTTCATTGTACAAAATGGATGGTGTGTGTCCAAGCTGAAATGCTGACTTATGAGATGTTGTACCACATGATTGGGGGGGTGTCTTTGGCTCCTTTTCTACGGATTGTGACTAACGACACTGCAGGCACTGAGAAAGAAGAGAACCAATCATATACACCACCCAAAACCATTCACAGAATCTAGCCCCTATGATATGGTATCAACATTCAAACTTACTGTGACTTACCTAGATTGTTTACATGAAAGTCAAGCCTGGCAAAGTTTTGCTCAATGTTCATATCAAACGTCATGTCAAGCAGCTTTGTGTCTGCATGTTTTGTGGTATTCAGCCTGGCAGCTATCCAGATAACTGCTGCTACAGGCTTTCCACCATAAATTGTTTACATCCTACAAAGCATATGTATGCAAATATTCCTTTCTTAAATAAACTACTTTTGTAACTTTGTGAGCTTTTGTGCCTGTGTAGTCAGTGGACAGAATTATCTGGGTTTCCTGGAAAAGGCACATGTGGTTTAAAAACTACAACTCCCATGAGGAAGTACAAGAATATGCATGCATGAATTCTTCCAGTTCACTTGCTTTGCCATTCACAAACACCAAGTCAGTCAATAACAACAAACAGAGGGAGTTTTTACAGAAGATGCTAGGGATTGAACCTGGAACATTCAGCAAGTAAAGCAAACACTCTACCCATCCTAATTTAAAGGTACTCTGGACCCCAAACACAAGCTTGCCCAGATATACAAAGAGCCTGATTCAGTTTAAACATTACTGGATGCCTGGTTTACTCCTGTTTATAGAGCTTGTAAATGATACTGGGTACACTATAGGGTGAAGCATCAGGTAGTGGAGCATCAGTTCAGGGACATGGGTTTGGTTGAACTATTCAGAGACAAGATGAATTCCTAGAGTACCTCAGGATCAGCGCTGTGGTCTGAGATGAAATCTCTGATTCAGTATCAGAAGTGCCTTCCCATCACAATTGTTTGAGGAAATGTCAAGGTGTGCTGAGTGCATTGTCCACTTTTTCCTTGCATTGTAAAGGTCATTGTACTTTATCCCAACTTTACTGCTACCTTTCCCTTATTTCTAATATTTCCTCCCCAAGAAGTGTGAACCCTCTGGATATGGCATACATTACTCCTCTGTTTTGATCAACAGCTTATATACTGGGTATGGGCATTAAATGCAAATTAAAAAGAAATGGAACTGCACTGTAACCAAACACTATACACTCATTGGAACATTGGATTTCTGTACTACATTTTAAATTCATCTTCCCACCCTTTGATAGGTACAAGACTTATGACTGGATCTGTATTATCTTGTTGTGATTTCAGTTCTTAACTAAACGTATGCCAGCCACATTAAAGTAGCTTACCAGAGATTCTTGCTTAAGATAAAACAGGCAAGTATTAAAGTGGATGAGCAAGAACACATTAATACAATAAACACAAAAATGCTCTCACATGTCAGGGAGGGGGGGTGGGAAAAGGAGGTTTGCTATACAAATCTACATAGCTCACATGTTGCTTCTCTTTACTTCCCCAAATGCCAGAATTTACTCTGTAAAGAGAACAATGCAGGCTTTCAATAAAAACAGCTTTCCACTCCCCCTGGAACACATCTTCATTTGCATGTGGAGTGTATTCAGTGCATCTTTTCCAGCATCTCATTTATTATAGTGCTCAGCACATGTTGGGACTTGCTTTCAAAAGCCAGCTGCACTCAAAGACAGTGTTTCATTTCTTGACACCATTAATTGGGTTATGAGTCAGAGCTCTAATGAAGACAGGTTATCGTGTCTCAGTGCAACTGTCTTGGGAGAGAAGCAAAACCCACCGAGGGAGAGAATTTAGTCAGCCTTGCATTGTTTATCAGGCACTGGGGTCACTAGATAAATGGTCAAACCCATCAGATGCTTTTGTGGGCAACTTTATAATGATTCTGTGGCCTCAAATGGATCTTGGATGTCCCTGAAACCTTAACCCTGAGAAACCTTGTTAACAAACGGAGGAGTGAAATGAAGAGGAGAAATGCTAGCAGACAGGAATAGATAAAATGATGCAGTCTGAGTAGACTAAATGAACAGAGCGTTTTAAAAGCCTCTAATTGCTTTGCCTTTACCAGTACATGGTCTATTTCAAGTCACAGTAAAGTAATTGGCCGTATTGCTCCAAACTTACACTAATGATGGATGAAGTTGACATAGTTTGGATGTGCAATTCAGAAAATTTCAAAATCTCCTCTTATTTAATTTTTGTTAAAAAATAAAAGATGGCATAGAATCACAATTTTCAGCAGGAAATTACTGTAGACAAGACTGCTTATAATGCTTCCAGCATGAACACATGAACACATGAAGCTGCCTTATGCTGAATCAGACCCTTGGTCCATCAAAGTCAGTATTGTCTACTCAGACTGGCAGCAGCTCTCCAGGGTTTCAAGCAGAGGTCTTTCACATCACCTACTTGCTTAGTTCCTTTAACTGGAGATGCCAGGGATTGAACCTGGGACCTTCTGCATGCCAAGCAGATGCTCTACCAGGTCCAGGCCGGTAATAGATGATAATAAGGCCCTTGGTCACAACTGTGCAGAAGAAGTAATGTCTGTCCTGGTACAGCCGTGCTTACATTACAGATTCCCATTAAACCTGTCTTCTTGCTGAGAAAGGAAAGAAAGCACCTGTATATGAGCACTATCTCCAGCTATTATATACCTTCCATAGCCCAATTAGCAGGAGGGAAAAACACATAATTATTTGAGGACACGGCTGGTCTACTGTAGGGCTGTCGATTCGGTTCATCCCGAACTGAAAAACAGCCGAATTTCCCCCGATTTGACGGTTTTTAGTTCGGATGGAACCAAACTCAAAAAAGACGGGAAAATGGGGAGCTGAATTTGGCGAGTTCGGGGTGTTCGGCAAATAAATTCAGCAAATTCGGGGTTCGGCGCAGCAGCATAACCATCAGTTAGTAAGCAGCATTCTCCCGCGGCCAATCGGTGGCCAAGCAGGGTCTTCTTCTGGCCAATCAGTTGCGATTGAGCACGTGAGCCCAGCTGCTGCACGGCCCGGAAAAAGAAAGAGAGAGTATCTGTTTGTGTAGAGAGAAATCCCCGTGGGGGGGCGTGTGCACATTCGCTCCTTTCTGTGGCTGCAGGGGGCAAATTTTTGGGGTTAGAGGTCTCAAACTTTCAGGGTAGCTTAAGGGGACGCTTCTTGCAAGAACCCTCAAGTTTTGTAAAGATTGGGTCAGGGGGTCCCGAGATATGGGCCCCGAAAGGGGTCTCCCCCTTAATGTGCATTTTTATTCCATTTACAGCACACATTCGAGTCATTCCATGGCTGCAGGGGGTGCATTTTTGGGGGTACAGCCCCCAAACTTTCAGCGTAGCTTCAGAGGAGCTTTCTTGCAAGAACCCCCAAGTTTTGTAAAGATGGGATCGGGGGGGGAAATATGGGGGGGCCCCTTTTCCCTATTGGGATGAATGGGATCAGCCAATCCTGTGTGCATCTCGAGCGGCAAAGGGGGGACCCCATATTTCGCCCCCCCGAATCCCATCTTTACAAAACTTGGGGGTTCTTACAAGAAGACTCCTCTGAAGCTACGCTGAAAATTTGGGGGCTGTACCCCCAAAACTGTGCCCCCTGCAGCCACGGAATGGCTTGAATGTGTGCTGTAACTGGAATAAAAATGCACATTAGGGGAGACCCCTTTCGGAGCCCATATCTCAGGACCCCCTGACCCAATCTTTACGAAACTTGAGGGTTCTTGCAAGAAGCGTCCCCTCAAGCTACCCTGAAAGTGTGAGACCTCTACCCCCAAAAATCTGACTTTCCCATTGATCCAACCCCAAGAAGACCACCAGTACAATCCTAAGTAGAGTTATGCTCTTCTGAGTCCTCTGAAATAATTTTTTTAAAAAAACATAGAAAGGTATAACTTTTTTTAGGACTGCACTGTTAAGAAATAGACTATCAGCATACTATTTTACTTGGCCACATGCCTTAAAGCATTCTATAGGTTGATTAACACAGCCCTTTTGAAGTGTTAAGTTATAGTTTGAATTATTTGATTTTTTTCTTGACTGGGCTTCTGATGAATCAGCACCGCTGAAAGCAAGTTGATAAGAGAGTGGGTTCTAGCTATGGCTCTTTCACAAATTGATATATTGAGAAATTCAATACGTATGTGTCAACTAATCCGTAATTTGGTGGGTTTATTGTTCCAGACCTTGGTCTAAGAACAGGGGGAAAGAAAGAAAGAAAGAAAGAAAGAAAGAAAGAAAGAAAGAAAGAAAGAAAGAAAGAAAGAAAGAAAGAAAGAAAGAAAGAAAGAAAGAAAGAAAGGAAGGAAGGAAGGAAGGAAGGAAGGAAGGAAGGAAGGAAGGAAGGAAGGAAGGAAGGAAGGAAGGAAGGAAGGAAGGAAGGAAGAGAATTTTGTGGGTTCATCTATTTAATTAAAAAGAACAATGGGACCATTTTAATGCATTTCCATTGGCCTATAGAACAAGGAGAGCTTGTTTTTTGTCCTCCTGAAGAAGCAAAATGTGTAATGCTCACAATATGGTGGCTAATTACTGACATTCTACAACGTGAGCCTCTGTCTCAGTGGCAGAGCAAGTGCTTTGCAGGCCAGATGTCCCAGGTCCAGTCCCAGGTATTTTCAGGTAAAAGGGTCAGTTATTAGGTGATGTGAAAGACCTGAGACTGCAGAGAGCTGCTGCCAGTAAACAATACTGACCTCGACAGACCAATTTTCTGACACAATAAGGCAGCTTCATATACATGTGATATATATATAATGTGGACAGGAAGAGGAAAGGAGGGTTTACAAGCACAACATCATAAGTGGTGTACAGGGCTGTTGCTCCACATGAGAAATTATTTTGACCACCACTGCAATTCCTAGCTAATAAGGTCTTAGGGACTGTTGCTCCATTCATTAGGTATGTTGTAAGGGTAAAGGCAATTAGGAATGTGTATTCAGATAATATCTAAACCTATGAATCAAATAATCATTGCTGTTATAATTATCGTGAATGTAAACATTAACAACATCCATTAGTGTTTGTTAGGCAATAACTAGATTTCTTCCTTAACTCATAATTATTCCAGTGCCTTGCTATCAGGTTCAGAGAGAGGAGGCCAGAGAGAAGGGACGTGAAGGACAGGGATGAGATAGGATGTTGGACTAGGAAGACCACTGATCTGAACCATCAAGACTTTCTCTCTCTCTTTTTTTTTTTTCCTGTCAAGGCACAGTTCACTTATGGTGACCTCGTGCAAGAGACATTTAGAGGTGGTTTGCTATTGGCTGCCTTTGCATCACAACCTTGGACTTCCTTGGTGGTCTTCCATCCAATTATGAAGCAAGGCCGACCTTGCTTAGTTTCCAAAAAAATTGGGCTAGACTGAACTATCCAGGTCAGGGCTCTTATGTTTTGAAGATATGCTGTAATTGAAAAGGAGGCTTTTCTCCTCCTCTGCTCTGCCGCTTACTGTTCTGTTTGCCAAGGCTGGAGCCACTGCTGTTGCTAGACTGGCAAGACAAAGAGTAGTAAGGCAAAGAATATTTTTCCTCTCCCCACCTCTTCCAGTACTTCAAATTCTCCTTCTAATGCCTCTGAGATGCCAAAGATTGATGCATCTTGAAAATGTAGCTCCAGGATACCCAATGTTAATAAGTACACTGAGACATGTCAGAAAAAACACTGGAGCATTAAATGGCAAAAATGAATGAAGTTTTTTGAAATGAAAACAAAACAGACCACCCCTAGCTGTAATTTGGAGATACTGTCACAAATGTGACAAACAAAACCCTAGAACTGCTGCCATCCCAGGCTGGTGCCTACTCACACCATCGTGTTAGGCCAGCTCTGGTGCAATATTATAATGGCTAAGAATGCCAAGAGGCTAAAAGAAGCAAAGAGATACTAGGTAGGTCAGGTATCAGAGAAACATATATATATATATATATATATCAGCTATCAAAGAAACACACACACACACACATATATATATATATATATATATATATATATATATATATATATATATATATATATTATATACACACACACACACACACACACACACACACACACAC
Source organism: Euleptes europaea (assembly GCF_029931775.1). NCBI lineage: Eukaryota > Metazoa > Chordata > Lepidosauria > Squamata > Sphaerodactylidae > Euleptes > Euleptes europaea. The sequence goes on from NC_079315.1 coordinate 54,615,251, forward strand.
ACACACACAGACATAAACCCTGACCTGGATGGCCCAGGCTAGCGTGATCTCATCAGATCTTAGAAGCTAAGCAGGGTCAGCCCTGGTTAGTATTTGGATGGGAGACCACCAAGGAATACCAGGGTTGCTGTGCAAAGGAAGGCACTGGCAAACCACCTCTGTTAGTCTCTTGCCATGAAACACCCCCACCCACAACGGGGTGTCCATAAATCGCCTGCGACTTGACGGCACTTTACACACACACACACACACAAATTTACACTATACAGATAAAAAAACAAGATTTAATTTCTTGTTTGTATTGCAATCTAATTTTATACTAAAACCACTGTACACATTAATGAAAAATTCAACGGAAAATGTACTGACCTCTTTAACAGTAGAATTTGAGGTGGAAAATTGGAGACATGTTGGCATGCTCCATGACACATTTGCATGGATACCAGAATGGAGAAGGGGCTGTCCCCTCTTCAACACTCCTCTGCTTCCTCCTCCAGTAACTGCTCATTGCTCTGATGCACAACAATGATTACACAGCTGAAGCACTCACAATTCATCCAACTTTAAAGATGGGCAATTCACACTGATTTGCAGCCAGCTCATACTTTTGTGCACCTGGATTTAGGAGGCACAGATACTAAGGGGGCAGGCAAGGAGAGCCTTTCTTTACACCTTTCCCCATCATGGAAGTGGGAAATATCCTTCTTTCCCAGATATCTATTCTAAAAGATTGTTAGGCCTCTGCAATTGTGTCCCTAATTATTTTCATTCTGTCCTGCCATTGGAGAACAGCCAGCCTGGTGCTACCTAGGCACCATTTTCATGTTTCCATTTCAATCATTGTCCTCAGAGAGTCAAATTAAATCCTCAGTTAAGTGGCGATTTGCGGCAAAAGTGGTTTAGATTAACTTGATGGCATCCAGCTTGATTCAAACTTAAGTATTTCTAGACTCACTTACCCAAGCCAAAAATCACAGTGTTCTGCACTGAGATTAACACTCTTTGACACAGCAAACAAGCACACCATGTAACATTTAAGGGAATAAACTTGAAAGTGAAAAGAGACCAAAAAGCATAATTACCCAAGGCAAACTGCTTTGTTCATTCAGTGATTACAGTGGCTTTAAAGGCTTATAATTTATCATGGTATAGAACAATTTAAATCCCAGTTGTGTTCAGCTGTGCAACTGAAGCAGTTCCCCCCTTTCCCCCCTCCCCTTTCACAGGCTATTCTCTTAATACGTTGATTCAAATATGACATATGTCTGCTGAACAACTCACTGCACAGGAGGGGAAGGGAATCGGGCAACATAACGATGCCTTTACCTTTGCATTAGGTTTCAGCTCACAAATAAGCAAACAGTTAATGATTCCAAATGGGTGTAATTTCTTTCAGGTTCAAGTATCAGTTTGCTTGTTTTGCTGCTGCTAATCACCTCTTAAACAAACAATTGCTTTATCTATGTACTGTGCCTCATTTCACTTTCAAATTATGTGTGTGTTTCACTCCTAACAGCTTATTATGATCTATAATTAACAATTTTGCTGAAAGCCGAGCTTTGCACTGAAGAGAGACCACATGTTATCTGGGAAGTACTTGAAACAGGAGGCCTCTGGTTTAATAACACGGCTGACAACGACAAGGTAATGAGCTTATCCTGGTTTGGCTTTCCATCTCAGAAATTCAACAGGTTGAGGGAGAACAGTCTGAAACTTCAGTGAAAGGGAGAAAATGATGGAGCAGGGGTCACAGTTTTTCATCATCAAAATGTTGCATATAGGAAAGCCACCTAAAATATAAAAATATCTTCATTTTCTCAATGCTAGGGCAATAGATGCACTTCCTGGAGACCCTTCTGGTTGACCCAAGCTTTCTACCACTATGTCTCTCCCATGTCTAGTCTTTATTTTTGGACTCCTCCTTACCAATGACACTCCCTTTCTGCCTTTGTATTCCCTGAAGAACTGAACAATGAAAGGTACAAAGGTTTTTATTTTGCCCAGGTAGTTAAAACATAACCTTCATGTGCAGAGGCAATATACAGATAAGTGTCAAATGCTTAGGACTAGCAGAGTAAGAACATCATCTTTGACAGGCTCGAATGGAATACAATTCAACAGTAGATGGATTTTGGTCTGGATCCAGCAAGGTAGTTGTTATGCCACACTATCACTTTTTTTCCTGCACTATTAACAAAAGCGTGTCATAGGACACAAGTCCCCCCAATTCCTGCTTCGCTTCTCTCCTCAGAGAAAGTAGCCTGTCTGGGTCCCATACTATTACTAATAATTCAACTGTCCGTTGGCTTTCTGGAGCAACTATGGTCAGCTAGCACTCTTTTCTATGCATCAGAAGAGAAGTTCAGCCATGTAGCCATAAGCAAACAGACAAGCAGTAGAATCATACTTACATTGACTCCAGCATATGCTCATTGAACTCTGCATTGTAAATGAACCAGATGTTTGGAAGTGGTCGGAAAAGTTTAATCCTTTACCAGGGTAAAGAGGTTCAAAGTCTGATGGAATACCTCTTGCACCTGAGATTTACTGATGACATTTTCATAATTTGGACACATGTGAAAGAAGCACTGGAAATTTTTTACCAGGCATTCAGCAACTTCCACCCCACCATCAACCTGGCCATGAACCAATCAACACAAGAAATACACTTTCTAGACATCACTGTATAAATACAGATCCCCGAGGCACTCCACTAGTCACTTCTCTCCAAGTGGATGAGGAACCATTAACAAGCACTCTTTGGGTGTGATCTGTCAACCAGTTACAGATCCACCTAACAGTAATAGGATCTAAACCACATTTTTCCAATTTGTCAATAAGAATACTATGTGGAACCTTATCCAAAGCCTTACTGAAATCAAGATAAATTATGTCTACAGCATTCCCCTGATCCAGCAAGGTAGTAACCATCTCCTGATAGAAGAGCTTCATCTCAAAAGCGTAAGCCATTGTCTAAAAATCCAAGCCTCATCTGGCAAGAGGAGCCTTCTGAAATACTCAACAGCCAACAGCAGAGCAATTAACTTCAGCCACACCAGCCCTTCCTGACTCAGAAACAGCTTTCTCTAAGCTCCTGCTGTGTCTCTCAGCCCAGCTGCCACAGAAGCGCCTCTGGCAAGAGGAGCCTTCTTAAATCCTATCATTAAACAACTTCTCACCCACAGAATACCCTTCCAAACAGGAACACAGACACTGGGACCAGGGCCTGCAACAAACCAAGATGCCAACTCTGTCCCGATATCTATTCTGACAGCACAATAAATGGACCTAACAACACCTGCAACTGTTAGGTCAACAATGGAATGACATGGAAGTAGGGGTGTGAAAAAAATACCCATTTATTAGTGTGGTTGTTTGGCTTATTTTGGATTTCCCAAAAAAAGGGGGCCAATAAACCCAAATCTGAAATTTACCGCAAAAGATTTTTTGCATACTCCTGTGTGTGTTAAATGCCGTCAAGTCGCTTCCGACTCATGGCGACCCTAAGAATGAAAGTCCTCCAAAATGTCCTATCTTTGACAGCCTTGCTCAGATCTTGCAAACTGAAGGCTGTGGCTTCCTTTATTGAGTCAACCCATCTGTTGTTGGGTCTTCCTCTTTTTCCTGCTGCCCTCAACTTTTCCTAGCATGACTGTCTTTTCCAGTGACTCTTGTCATCTCATGATGTGACCAAAATACGATAGCCGCAGTTTCGTCATTTTAGCTTCTAAGGTCAGTTCAGGCTTGATTTGATCTATAACCCATAGATTTGTTTTTTTGGCAGTCCACGGAATCCATAACACTCTCCTCCAACACCACATTTCAAAGGAATCTATTTTCTTCCTGTCAGCTTTCTTCACTGTCCAGCTTTCACACCCATACATAGTAATAGGGAATACGATGGCATGAATTATTCTAGTCTTGGTGGACAGTGACACATCATTACACTTCAAAATATTTTCTAGCTCCTTCATGGCTGCCTTTCCCAGTCTCAATCTCCTTCTGATTTCTGGGCTGCAGTCTCCCTTTTGGTTGATGGTGGAGCCAAGGAATAGAAAGTCTTGAACAATTTCAACTTCCTCATTGTCAACTTAAAGTTGTATAATTCTCCTGTAGTCATTACTTTTGTTTTCTTGATGTTCAGCTGTAGTCCTGCTTTGGCACTTTCTCTTTTAACTTTCAGCAGTAGTCGTTTCAAATCTTCACTATTTTCTGCCAATAATGTAGTGTCATCAGCATATCTCAAATTATTAATGTTCCTCCCTCCAATTTTCACTCCACCTTCATCTAAATCTAATCCAGCTTTTCTAATTATATGTTCTGCATATAGATTGAAGAGATAGGGAGATAAAATACATCCTTGTCTGACACCTTTGCCAATTGGAAACCATTCTGTTTCTCCATATTCTGTTCTAACTGTGGCCTCTTGTCCAGAGTACAGGTTGCGCATCAAAACAATCAGATGTAGTGGCACTCCCATTTCCTTTAAAACCAGCCATATTTTTTCATGATCCACACAGTCAAAAGCTTTGCTGTAATCTATGAAACACAAGCTGATTTTCTTCTGAAATTCTCTCGTATGCTCCAGTAACCAGTGTATTTGCAATATGATCTCTAGTGCCTCTTCCTTTTCTGAAACCAGCTTGAACATCAGGCATTTCTCATTCCATATATGGTAACAGCCTTTGCTGTAAGATTTTGAGCATCACTTTACTTGCATGAGAAATTAATGCAATGGTCCGATAGTTGCTGCAATCTTTGATGTCTCCTTTCTTGGGAATTGGAATGTAAATGGAATAGAGCTTCCCCATCTTCTGCTTCCAATTATATCATCTATTTGATTTCTATACTGGCCATCTTGTGATGTCCATGCATACAATCGTCTATTTGGTTGCCTGAAACATGTTGTCTTCACAGAATTCTATGAGGCATCCGCCTGCTTCATTTCGTGCTTTAGTCCAATCGCATCATTAAGAACAGCGCTACTCGTACTTGTCCTCTGCTCTACCCCAGTAGCAGATTGAGTGCCATCCGACCTGGGGGTCCCATCTTCCAGCACTATATATTTTTTCATTTTGGATTGTCTCATCATAGGGTTTTCAAGGTAAAGGTTGGTCAGAAGTGGTTTACCAGTGCCTTCTTCTGCACAGTACTAACCAGGGTTAGCCGTAGTGGCACTGCCGTTGTCTACGAAAGATCCTCCGCCAGTGTCACCTTCCACTACTGCTGCTGCCCAGTAGCTAACCTTCAGGGATTCCTCTGCCCCCATCCCCATTGGAACTGCCTGTTCTCTTCTGCAGATGTGGCCATTGATCCCTTAAGGGGGTGGATGCATCTTCGTCTGGTGTCTCAGCTGTGACCATTCCGTCTTGAGTGACTCTGCTAGGAGTTTAGTCTCTTGATAGAGTCTAGAGCCCGTACGGTATTGCTCTCAGCTTCCCTGACACACACAAACCCCCTCACCAAGTTAAGGTGTGCATCCAGAAGGGGATGCATACTCCTACTTCCATGTAATTCCATTGCTGACCTAACAGTCGCAGTCCTCAAATATAGAAACTTCAAGGGGAAATTGCAATAGGAAATTGCTGAACTGGAGTTCATCCACAAGTTCAGTACAATGGATCCCCCCCCCCAGGGCTGAATACATAGAATTCTTATCTCAGTACACATGCTAATTAACTGCCCCCAAGCATTTCCCCTCTGCTCTAATCAAGCTGATTACAATATGCACATATGCAGAGTACCTTTGCATCCTTTAGAAGCATGCTGTTCAACATCCTTCCAACCTTCTGATTAGATTAAAAGGACTCAGAGATCTCCATTCCTACTCCTGTCTGAAACTCTTGTTGGTCTCTAAGGTGCTACTGGACTTGCATCTAACTGTAGTAATGCAGACCAACATGGCCACTCTCTGAAACTGTCAACTAATATTAAGATACTAAATTTAAAGGTCAGGGAACTGCTTACTGTCCTAAATAAATTACAAAACTAACCAAGGATTTTATCCTGTACTAACTAGTATTTTAGTCCTATTGCCATTGTATGCTTTACCGAAAACTAACCTCGTAGTTTCATAATCTAGTGATCCAAGTGGCTCAGTGAAGTGCACCAGAGATAATATTTGGAGAGTACCAAAAATATAAGAATGGAATATAATAGAATTTTTATTTATAGCCCTTCCCCCGGCCTGTCAGGCTCAGGGCGTTTAACATTATATACATGAATACAAAAAAATACAAATTTTTAAAATACAATAATCATGAACAATTACATACTGATGGCACAATTAATATCATGAACAATTACATATTGATGGCACCCTAAACACCATCAGTCCATTCCTGAGCTTTCAGCAGCAGGGGACGGTGTGGTCAAGGTGCTGCCGTGGAGCCTCCTAACCCATTTCCCAGCCACCAAAGACCTTAAAAAAGCCCTTCACCGGCTTTTTAAAGTTTAGATGGGAGAAAAGGCCCCATAGAGAATAGCAGGGCTGTGCCTGCAAAATAGCAGTCACAGCACCGCCATTCTCAGCGCCAGCATCCGGGGCAGAAAGGGGACCAGGAGCTGTCTACAGGCAGCTCTGCCCCCGGCATACCCCCAGGATTGCCCCCTGGAACACTGGCGCAGGCCTTTATGCCAGTGGGATGCTGGTAGAAGGCCAAGCCAGCGTCCCTGGGTGGTGCTCCCATGGCAGCACCGGTAGACCGGCGTCTGGGCCTCCCCGCCAGTGTTGGGGCCACTCAAGGCAGCATAAGTAGCCCAGGTGCCGGTGCAGGGCCCCCCAACGCTGGCACAGTACCTTCCTGGCATCCTGAGGACTTTCATCCTTGGAGCTCAGGAATGAGCTGAATTCCACCTTAGAGAGGATGGTCCAAGAAGCCTGCCATGCATCCAGAATAACAATCAGGAGGGTCAACAGCCAAGATTGATGCCATTCTTCATGGGTTATGGAAAGAGCAGGAGAGCCTGTAGGCCTTGCAATGTCATAGAATCAGACCTATGTTCCTCCTGCAGGACATGCACTGCTGCTTCCTCCCAGTTTGATAAACAAATGACAAAGAGCCCCAAAGCATAGGGAGCTAAATACTACTGTGTGCACTACTGTGCACTAGAGTGTGGCTCTTTGTACCTGACTAGTAGTACATTGATCAATAAGACTGAGTGGCCACTACCCTTCTAGCCACTATAACAGACCCCAGAAATATCAATGGTAAGTATGGAAAATATCCTTATGTGACAGATGACCATCCAGTGAATAGCCTGAATTTCATAGAACCAAGGACTTCAGTAATTTGTGTTCAGTACTATATACTTATATTATCTGGCTTTCCAAGTGTAATTAAAAGCATCAGCTAAAAAGTCTTCAATTGATCCATTAAATCTTGAGGGAAAATGGAAGTGACCTTAAGTCATCCCAGGCATATTGTTGTTTGCTTTGTTATGAAGAGACCATCAAAAATTGTCATGTAAAAAATATTCTCTAAGGAACAGGGGGGAGTATGGCTTTAATTGCATTCATAAGATTCTCTGATAATAAAATCAATCTGTCAGATCAATTTTTCTCAAACAAGTTCATCATACTCAAAAGCCACGAATCAATCAACAGAGACTGTTTTTCACCTGCTTTGCAGCCAGCCACTCCAGCTATTGCTAGAATTTCATATCGACAGGCGATAGGATGCTTTGAAGGCTGAATTGATCTGTTAGCCTGTAGTGCTCCAAGGCAACACCGCAACAATAAAGATATATTCCCAGTGGACCTCAGGTTGGAAATCAAACAGAAGGCAAGCTTCTACATTATGCATTTGACCCTGGAGGTAATTCAAGAGGGTATACATTTCTGCTTTTATTTGAAGCTACAAAAGAAGAACAGGTGGTAGAGATTCTATTGCCCACTTTGAAACTATTTTCTCCCTTCATAAAATAAATGCCATGTCTTTTTTAAAAATTCCAGAAATTGATAGTTATGTTTTAACCATGATTCAGATTTTGTTATTGTTGCTAAAGTGGAATGTGTGGCAGTGAAAATGTATTTTCTGTTACAGAAGGAAAAATAACATAATCGTACTTATTCTTGGGCAGTTGTACTTTCAACAATTTACCAGCACAGCAGGACTACCTTAATTTGTATATGTGTGCTTTAAATAACTAATACTAACCAAAGCTCAACTTATTACAAGGAGTATGTGGGGCAAATCATTCCATCACAACACAAGATTCAACGCACAAAGTCATATGTAAAATCAGAGTTCATTAGGTGTTATGTTAAAACGGCTCTGACCTGGATGGCCCAGGCTAGCCTGATCTCCTCAGATCTCAGTAGCTAAGCAGGGTCAGCCCTGGTTAGTAGTTGGATGGGAGACCACCAAGGAATACCAGGGTTGTGCAGAAGAAGACACTAGTCTGTTGCCTAGAAAACCCTACGGGGTAGCCATAAGTTGGCTGTGACATGAGGGCACTGTACATGTATACACATGTTATCTACCCTGTTAACATCAGAAGATACTCTGCATTTGAATTCAGCATCTGATTTGAGTAGGGCTGCCAACTCTGGGTTGAGAAATACCTGGATATCTGGAGGTGCAGCCTAGGGAAGGCACAGTTTGGGAAAAAGGGACCTTGATGGGCTACAGTGTTGGAGTCTATCCTCCAAAGCAGCCATTTTCTCCAGGATAACTGATCTCTGTAGTCTGGAGGTCAGTGGTAATTCCTTGAAATCTCTAGGCCCCACCTTGGAATTGGAGACTCAGGTACGGAACATATGCCTAGTTTTAGTCTTTATTTATATGAATTTCCAACCTAGCATATATTTAGAATTCCATTCTGGCTTATTAAGAGCTGGGAATGTTCCTGTTAGCCCCATTTCAGTTCAAAAGAGGTTTGAGTCATGACTGGTCAGGTTGAGATGACATTCAGCCCATGGGAATATATGAGTGACAGACATACACACCAACACAGCCTCCCTCTCTGGTGAATAGTTTGGAATTAGCTGGTTGCCTGTTAAAACCTAGCAGGATTTTTTTTTAATTTCCTCAGATTGGCTTAGAGGATATCTTTTTTTTCCACCTGCTTCATGCTGTTCTCAGAATCTTGTATTATAAATAGGCCTGGTTTACTGGTTAGGTCAGAACTACAATTGATAGGGATAGAGTGGGTTAATCAACTGTAGGTAGGGTTGTGTGGCAAGCCCCAAGGGCACAAAAGGATGAAAGGTCATTCCTAAAATTTGCTGGAGAGGTGGATGGTCATGAAGGGGATACACTTGAATCTGAGCAGCATTTACAACAACCGTAGTTGCTGGAGCAACATGTAGGGTAGATTTACTAGCCTCAAGATGGGGCCTGGAGTTCTCCCAGAATAATAAGTGCTCTACAGACTACAGAGATCAGTTTATCTGGAGGAAGTTGTAGCTTCAGATGGTAAGGAGAGGCTGTGGCTCTGTAGTAGAGCATCTGCTTGGCATGGAGTAGGTCCCAGGTTCAATGCCTTTCATCTCCAGTTAAAGGGAGTAGGCAAGTAGGTGATGTGAAAGACCCCTGTTTGAGACCTTGGAGAGCTGCTGCCGGTCTGAGTAGACAATACTGACTTTGATGGACCAAGAGTCTGATTCAGTATAAGGCAGCTTCATGTGTTCATGTGACTCTATGGCATCACACCCCCATGGATAGGGTTGCCAGGTCCCTCTTTGCCACCAGTGGGAGTTTTTTTGGGCGGAGCCTGAGAAGGGCAGGGTTTGGGGAGGGGAGGGACTTCAATGCCATAGAATCCAATTGCCAAAGCTGCCATTTTCTCCAGGGGAACTGATCTCTATCGGCTGGAGATCAGTTGTAGTAGCAGGAGATCTCCAGCTAGTACCTGGAGGTTGGCAACCCTACCCATGGAGCTCCCTCCCCAGACTTCATTCTCTCCAAGCACTACCCCTAAATCTCCAGGAATTTCTTAAGCCAGAGTTGTCAGTCATAATGTAGGGATAGGGGCAGGTCTGTAACCAAACATTTTATGGTGAGGAGACATTATTACAATTAAATAGGGAAGCTACAATTGCCACAAATAACATCATCCTAAACCCTTATTATTTGGACACTGGTGTTGTCATTAGTGGGGCTCCAGCAATCTTATGCCTGTTACTTGGATATTTCAATTGTTATGCACACCACCTATAGCTTTTAAGAGAAAGGGTGTAGGACATAAATGTGAGGAATGAGTGAACTGTCATATACAGATTGGGAATACACAGCCAAACTATACAGGGCAGTATGAAGAGGTAGATAATACCTCAACCTTAACCAGACTTTAGCCAGACTATTTACAAATGTATCATCTAATGCAGCAATTACAGACTCCTCCTACTGCCTGCAATTTATACAGCATGATTCATCTATAAGCCTGGCTTTTGCTTTCTGAAATGTGTAATGCATCTCTTTGAAACCAATGCAAACTTTCACTAAATCCCTGTACTTGCACATTCCCAGAAGAGTGCTTAACTACAAAGTCTTAGCTCCATCACAAATGTCTTTATAATATTGTTTTGTAAGTCACAGGTGCTAATTAAACACAGCTGGGCCTACATCAGCATAGCTCAACTGTGACAAATAAGCCAGCAAGAAATAATCAATTATCATTCATCACTAAATCCATTTACTGATTTTTAGAAGTACTAAATGGCTTTGCTCATGTGGGCTGGCACAACTCAGACTCAGCTTCTAGATGGTTAAAGTGAATAACTCCACAGATTTGTACTGCAATCCCGCACACAGTCAGACTGCCTAAATCCCACTGAGTTTCAATAGGATTTAAGCAGTCTACGTACAGGATAGTAGCTTTCATTTAAAACCTGGTAACTTTTCAGATTAGGGCAGAAGGCTCATGATAATTTAAAGATAAACAAAGTAAGCCCCGCTAAATTCAATGAGACTTACTCCCAGGTAACAAGACTGCAACCTAAGAAAGAAATGAAGATTAAAAAATAGGCTATTATGTGGATTCTGTTTATGACATTGCTTGGGATCCTCCTACACAAGGTGCAAAAGATATAAGATGAAGACAAAGGAAGAGGTCAAGCAGATACATTAAGAAAGTGATCAAGCCTCAAACAGATCAATTTATATATATGCAGTCAACACAACACCTATGCAATTTACTATATTCATGCCCTCCTATGCATCCATAAATGCATCTTTGGTCTCTAAGCCTTTCCTTGAAGATTTTCTGAGACTTGGCTACAGAGCAGGCTGTGAATCTTAGGAAATGTGATCACCAAAATCTCTTCACTCTATCTTTTCTAAAATATGTTCTACAGTGGGAAAGTGGTAAATTGTGGAGTGAACAAAAACCAGTGATTTGGCTACCTGATGACATCTTTCCAGGCTATCTTTGATTTTAAATGCTGCTTTTGCACATTTGGTTTGAAACAAATCCAAAACTGCTTCTGATTGGCTTTTTGATTCATTGGTATCTGATTCTGTGATATCATCCAAAGAAAATAGGCTCTGATCTTAAAATACATATTTACTCCACTGTGGAGCCTATTCTAATTCAGATTCTTGTTGTATTACAGAATTTGATTCTACATCCAGTGGTGTAGTTGATAGATATCCTTCATTTTTGTGTCTTTCATTAGTTATCCTATCAGTTAACTTGTAACATTCCATCTTATCAACGAGTAGTGTTGTCAGTGTTTTAATAAACACGCCAGCTAAGCATGATTGAGCTACATTTAATTTAGAAAGAATTCATTAAAAAATGTGTCCCATCTTCAGATTACTAGCAATTCCAACAGTCTCACAGAATTCTGAGAGTGATGCCTAATTATACAGGAACTGATTGCAGAATTGAGAAGCTAGATTTATCACCAAGTGGAAAACTGGGGTCACTTTGTGAGTGAACAAAAACCATCTTATGGTTTGGTTGTTAGTGAACGAAAACTGATAAATGATTAGCTAGATCTACACCGTGTAAATTAAATAGACCCATGCATTAAAAGAAGGTCGCCCAACCGAATTACTGAAATAAACAGTTAATGAATTTTATGCAGTAACACATTAGTCATAAAACTATAGAACTACACCTTTGCAATATTTATTCTTGGACATCTCTGAAAAAATCAAAGCACACTGCTCAATTTATGCTACAGTCACTGTCAAAAAGTCCTCCCCTCTTCCCTACTTATATAGACAGGGCTATGCTCTGCAGAGCCAATTGACTTTGGTGCACTTAGTTGGAATAAGCCCGCATGTGTTTGTACTGTGAGTCTCCTTGGCTTCAGTAAGTGCTAAACTTTGTTCAGGGAAAGGGCAGGTATGAGGGCAGAAGCCACAATGTGAGGATGACTCGTTATCACATTAGTGCATTGCCCGAGCCTGCAACTCTGCATTCTGCCACTGGATCCTAGCAAAACAGCAGGCCTTCTTCTCTGACAATGATGCAGATTCCAGCCCTTACTCAACCCAACCTTTCTGGCTTAAACTTAAACATACTCATTATTGTTTCACAGACTTCTTCAACTGCCAAAAAGAAGTTATTTCCTTTCAAAGATAGGCTGAGAACGGCATGATGCAAATGTGCATATTTTAGTAACTCTCTGTTGCTTCTATTTTGTTAAGAATAATCTTCCTTTCCATAATGAAGAACCTTGTGTAAGTCAAAAGCCTACATATTCATCCACCAGCAAAGTGTGGATTAATAAAATGTGGCAATTCACTAGTTTCTCTGTCTGAATCTCATGACCTAATTGATACCAAGTCTCTGATCACACAACTCCTTGAAATCCAACATATGGTCTATGTGCAAATAGGGATTAATATAGCACTGGTCATTGCTCAAAATATTTAAGACAGAAAAGGGCTTCTCAAGATATGGAATTTTAGCAGCAGTTCTTGCTCTGTGATTACTGTGAAGAATTGGATGAAAGCACTAGGGCTGATATCACACTAACCATCTGCAAAGCCAGAAATTACTGAAAAGCCTCTGACTTCCATCAGTTTCCTTCTGATATAGTTCGCTGTGTGGAGTCTTTCTATAAAGAAAAGCTGTGGCTT